>NC_051211.1:7784114-8084114 GCF_015220715.1 Pygocentrus nattereri | reverse complement strand
TGTCTTCCTAAGTTTTTTCTTAAGCATGTTCGGTCCTAAGAAATAGTCTATATTAAGTCAACTGGCTTTTATTGTCAATCCATCTATGTACAAGTACACAGCGGAGTGAAATTACACGGTGCAACATGGAACAAAAAAAGACAGTACAAATGTGCAAACATGCAGCCGTAGGTGTGCAAAACAATCTAAACTAGAAACAGTACAATAAATATGATAAATAAAACAGATATTAGACACCGTAAACAGACAGGACAGTGTCACGCTGACACAGCACTAGTTTCTGGGCATGAGGTAGTGAGAACACACATCATGAATCAGTGAATACACTGGTGAATGTCACAGTCTTCATGAAAACTGTGTAAGTGGGTTTGTAAGTTGGTGAATGAGGCCCTTTGTTACCAGATCGCGTTTATAATAGCTTATGAATATGTTCTTCATAGATAGTGTTAGCTAATTTTCCCCTTGGTGTTTGAATTTTACTTCTTTAGTTTTGCAAGACTAACTCACTAACATCTCATGGGAGGTTAATTAGCATAGCACTGCTACATACCGAAATGATCACCTAAACCTCACAATGCATAGAGTCGTTCAGTAGACATGCTGATGTTGCTTCTGACATCGTATTACAGCACAGTTCACACGTCTCAATCCTCCATTATTTATTGGCCACATCAGCCTGTAGCTTCGGCACAAAACTAAGGGATCAGACTTTAGGCACAAGTCATGTCTTGGCCAATCAAGTACATTTACGTGGAAAATAGTGTATTATAATGCAAACGTTAATGTGCTAGTGTAAAATAAATGGTTTATTTGAACATTTTGTTCCTTCTTCCTCTACTCAGTGCGCTGGTGATCACAGCCATTTTTGACCGCAATGTCACATGTAGGAAGGCTGCCTCAGTAAGTTCTCCTCTGCCTTTAACACTATTCAGCTTTGGGACATACTACATGGTGTAGATGTACTGAAGTAAAACACTCTTTTCTGTTTTGCAGGCTGCTTTCCAAGAAAACGTAGGCAGGCAGGTAAGATCGGAGATCTTTGTGAGATCTTGTGAACTTTATTTTTTGACTATATGCATGATGTGACTATTAAAGAAGGCTATCAAACTTAAAAAGAAAATGTAATATGTAAAATGGCAGTTTATTTGTATGTTTCTATTAAATTTCCCACCCCTGTATAAAAGTTAGGCTCACAATGAAAATTCAAATTCAGTACTGCAATTTTAATTTGCCATTTGGTTTACTAGTATTTAATTTACTGCATATTATGGTTAATGTGATAATGCAATAACTGTGTCTAAATGATAAAATGCAATTTATATGCGTTTTCATTTTCTAATGCATTTTAAATTGCATTGTGAAAGAGAACATAATACATATTACATTTCCATTTTAGTTTTGATACTGATATACTTCCATATATGACGGGGACACTTTTATTTGAGTGCTTTTGGTGAGGGTTAGGTAATCTGCTCTATAAATATTTAAAAACCAAGAAACAAACAAACAAAGAATTAAAAAAAAAAAATAAAGACATGCCAAATGGCTTAGGAAGAGTTATAAAACGCAGGCTTATGACTTATTACTCATAAGTCTGCATATATACAGTACTATGCGAAAATTGTAGGCGTTTAAGCAAATTTTTTAAACGCTTTATCTCAGCAGTGAGTTTATCACATTATACATTAGAATAAAGTCATATTCAAATAAAAATTAAAACAGTAAAAAGTAACTTCTTGGGTCCATATTTTTCCTTGACACCTTCATAGCCGCCACAGGGACTTGTTAATATCATCAGTTACATCGTGAGCTCAATTTACTGAAGTTCTGATTGGTCAAACCTGGAGTTTTTAACTACATATAATACTGGGCTTCCTCAAGGAGAGGCTTGGAAATGGTTAAACAAATAAAATAAAATCACCCATAATATATATATATATATATATATATATATATATATATATATATATATATATATATATATATATCTCACACAGATTCATACTAAATTAAATTCCCTCCAAAATGATTACTGTCAGATGTTAAAAAACTGCAGATCCATACTGGATTAAAATCACTCCACAATTATTACTAGCATGTTATTATATCTGCACACGCTGCAGATACAGTAAAACTGTATGTAAAACCTATATGCTCTGCAGATTCATCCTGGCTAAAAAAATTGCAGATATAATTGGTAATGAATAATGAATATTTGAAATACCAGTTATAGAGACCAAAAGTATTGTTATTAGTACAAGAAAAACATCTTTGAATTGATTTAGGGACAGTAATTAGAGATGCACAGTAGAGATGTACAAACGTCAGAGACTAACCCTTATTTATTTAATTTCCAGTCAAAATGACCATTAAGTACAAAAATAAAATGATCTACCTGCATAACAAAGGAGAAGGTCAAAGGTTGTACTGCCATGATGGTGAAATTTTAGCTGACAGCTATTTGCCATGTAAGTAATTGCGATTAATCATTTAATTGTCTTGTTCGTTCTATGCACCTTTTGAAGTCCAAGCCAAGACTGGACAAATTGGCTTAATATTGTTTCCTAGCTAGGTTTCCAAGTAGCTAACACTGGTTGTACTGATCCACTACATTGGTGTGTATGTGGACACACTCTCACGCTGATGTCTCAGTTACACAGAATCAAGTGTTGAGTCACGCAAACTCTGTTTTTCTTGAGAGTGAAAATATAAGCAGATGAAATCTCTTATTCTTCAGCTGAAAACATTCGAAGTGGTGACATAAGTAACACATATAACAAACGTGTTGCCGTCTCAATGTGTTCCAGCACATCAAGTTAGAAGTTAGAATCTTTTTGTTTTGTATTGTGATATCTAATGTGGAACATGGTAATTGTGATCATCCCAAATGATTGCGATTAGGTGATTGTATAATAACTGTGACAAGCCAATTCGAAGAAAAATAAGTGAAAATCAGAAGTTTAAAAACTGAGTAGAACTTGAAAATGATACTCCCAACAACCCTGCAAGACCTCGTAGACCACCATACCATCACCTTTACTTTGAATTTTGATGGTGTAGAAAACATCCACACAGACAGGTTTCATTGAAAAGGTGAAGGCAAGTCTCCTGAAAAGAATGGAAGCAGTAATAATGGAAAAGGTGGACACACTAAATACTGGGGAAAAAAAATTAATATTACTTTTAGTTGTTGAGGCTTCTGTGTAATCTGTTAGGAATATGTTTGCTGTTTTTTTGTGTTTGTTTGTTTGTTTGTTTATATAGCTTGTATTTAACATCTTTTGACTGGAAGTGAAATAAATGAAGGGTGGTCTCAGACATTTACACAGCGTTATATCAGACACGAGTGAATCTGATGTGATTAATTACTCAGAGATTCATGAAGAGCTCACTGGCACTCACTGATGATGGTTGTATTTCACTATGTAACAATGTTTTGTTAGCAGCCATATGTTACTGGCTTAGCAAGTCTCTAAGCTTGTACAGGTGCTGACCCTTTATAACTCTGAGATTTCTCTCCGCAGGGCACATTCCCCCATGGTATAGATATCTTAACAGCTGCAGATTACTTCGCTGTTGGGAACCTGAATAACTGCTACCTGACGATCAGGTAAGGGATTAACCCTTTAAAGTCTTGGCTTGTTATTAGAGGTGGGCATTGTGAGGAGTTATTGTTATCATGATAAATTACATCACAGTATGCTTTTCTGAGGACATCATGAGCATCATCAGTATTTGAACAACTGCATATATTTTTTTTACCGTATTTTTTCTGTTTTATTTCTGCAAATGTTTAACTGCCTTTCTTTTAAATCTTGCTGATGCATTGTTCCAAACCTCAGAAATTGAAATATTGCTACATTATTGTCATGAAGACATCTTAACATATAATGATGACGTTTTTGCCATATTACTCTGTTATTATTGTTATTGTTAAAACTTAGTATTTATTGACCCCTATAAATATATTCTGTAAATTGGAAAGGTGGACAGATCCACAAATGGGCTGCTGTTATGAGGGAAATAATGCTTGATTGTGATCAGATTTGCTCAGCGTGTGGGATTAAATGCTGCTGTCAGTCTGGGTGGTGTATCTGGTTTCATCATCAGATTCCTCAGGTTACTCTTTAATTAGATAGCTGCATTGTTTTTTAAAGGCTACAGAGTACTGTGATTGTAAAATGTCTGCGGCGTGTCTACGTTAGGGATGGGGTTCTTGAAGATAACTATTAGGTGCTTTGCATACTAGTGGTGAGTGTTGAAATGCATGTCTATGAAAAGGCATGCATTTTAACACAAAAAGGGCCCACCCTCAGCTGAAATGCCACCCGGCAGCCCGTCAAAATGCCGTCTTGAAAGAGAAGAGGAACAATGTGGAAAATGCTTGCCTCGGGGAGCGGAGTGCCACACTTTTAGATTATTTCCTGTCTCTTTTTTTGTATACATTGCATCAAAATCACTCTGTATAGGGTGTCTATGCATCCTTAAAGTTATATGAAATTAACCTTTATATTAAAGGTTTATATCATAACCGCTATATTAAATTAACATTTAACACATTAAATGTCTTAAATATGAATTCATGTGGTCTTTTATTTTAGGATGTGGACAAGTGCCATTAAATCATTTGAAATTTGGTCTTTAGTGGCTGCGATTCACTCCATAAGTATTACCGGAATACTGTAAAGCTGCAGATTCATAGTGGATTAAAATCACTCCACAGTTATTACTGCTATACTGTTGTAACTACACATCACACAGATTCATACTAAATTAAATTCCCTCCAAAATGATTACTGTCAGATGTTAAACTGCAGATCCATACTGGATTAAAATCACTCCACAATTATTACTAGCATGTTATTATATCTGCACACGCTGCAGATACAGTAAAATTGTATGTAAAACCTATATGCTCTGCAGATTCATCCTGGCTAAAAAAATTGCAGATATAATTGGTAAAGGCCTAAATTGCTGAAACATACATCAGTGTTTGGGTCTTTACATGCGAGTGCTGCTGTTGATTAATGAAAGCCTCACTGGCATTAATTTTTAGCCAGCGCTGCTTTGGGTAATTTCTCTTCCTCTTTTCACCCCCAAGCGTCTATATAGCAGGCTTTGAGGAGTACACAAAGCCAATGATTGACCACTTGGTGTCCAGGAAAATCAACCACTGGGATGGGTAAGGACAGTTTAATTTGCTCATCCTGTCGTGGCTTAAAACAAATATTATGAAGGTGTCTTACTGAAATGCCCTCCTTTCATCTTTAGAGTGATCCGTGATCTGGCCACTAAAGCTCTGCACAACCTGACCCCACAGGCCCCGGATTACATGGCCAAAACAGGTGAGAGCACATTATGCACAGGAATGGAGGATGAGGTGATGCCCTAGAGGCAGAAAAAAAAACACCCTGTTGTAACACCAATACTGTATAAACTGTGTACTGATCTTAATAGTCAACGATTTTGGCACCTTGGTACACAAAATGTTAACAATTAGCTAGTGTTAGCTCAGCATGTGCCATGTTTATCAAATTTCCAAGCTGTGACTGGCTCATCCTTATCCAATTTGCTCTGCATTGTGGGATGACGAGTTGGCCATTAAAGTGGTTTACATGGGTCTGAAAAGCACTCACATCTATGTAAAGGTAAATATGCACACATGCTGTTCTTTGTATTGTTTCATCACGTCATGTAAAAGTTGGCGAGTCCTCAGCAAATAACACTGCTCTAATTAACTCCAGTGTTAGCTTTCGCATTAGCGCATGCCACGGTTAGCTTAGGTACAAAAAATGTTGTTAGACATGAAACTTGCTACTGTAACACTGAGTGTCAATGTTTTTGTACATTTTTGTACAAATTTTTTTTTTGTTCACTTTAAATTGGACGTCACTGGCTGTGTGTACATGTGAAGATATTTGCCAATCCGATTTAATACATTCCGATTATATGTCAAGACTGAGGTGTTTAAACGCTCACTCTTCTCAACAATCTGATGAAAATCTCTGTTTACAGGCTCACTGCAAGAAATCGGATCCAAAATTACATCACGATTAGAGCACCACTTAGTGTAGATGTTACCATGACAACGAGCATCACATGAGTGCAGTACGTGAGACGAGCAGCGGCGTCTTTGCCTGAGTTTTGAGCTGACTCGTGTGTTTTCAATTACTTTCAAATTGGATCAGACACAGAAAAACGCACTTCACATGTTCTTATTAGAAAAGGGCGAGAGGAAGACGTCGTGTTCTGACAATCAAGCTGGACGCCCATCCCACTGCCGTCTTTTAGAGTTCAGAGCATAAACTTTGAACATGATAATCCTTTACTGTGACATAAACGCACATGCACAGAATGTACTTGTATTTGTATACAGCTGTTTACATGATGAATATTCTTCTGTTTAGCTGCTTATTTACAGGATTACCCACCTCGTTCAATCTGATAGAAACTGTATTCCAAGTGGCCATAATCGGACTAGTCTATTCCGGTTGAGGTGTATACATGGACGTATTCTATTCCAGTTCAGCTGTTAGTCTGATTATTAAAAAATTATCAGGCCAAGTGGGCTATTCTATTCATCAGTTAGATAAGATAAGATAAGATAAGATAAGATAATCCTTTATTAGTCCCACAGCTGGGAAATTCACAGTATTACAGCAGCAGCAGAGTAACAGGTGTAAGGCACTCAGTAATAGAAATGGGAAACAGTATAAACCTTATCAACATTATAAATAATAAAAATTAAAGCTAAATCTCTAGACTATTTACAGGAAAATAAGGATAATAATAAAATAAGAGTTGCATAGGAATCTGTATTGCACTTAGCATATTGCACAATATGCAATATGTTCTCGAATATACTCTTCTGTGTAAATTTTCCTTTGTACTACTGATCTTTTTAGTCTGTTAGTAAAGGTGCTATGATTGCTACCAAGTAGCTTGAATAATAAGTTTGATGGAGGTAGCAACAGCGACTAACAGAGGCCTGACATAGAATGTTATAAATGATCAAGAGTCACTGTGAATCACAGTGAAAGTTTTATGAAGTGTGCTGCAGAAATTGGTTTGAGGCAGTTTTAGGGGCAACTTTACTAAGAGAGGCGCTAATTACAGTCTGCTTACAGTTTCCGCTGGTAGGGCTGGTCAGTTTAGCAGGTTATCTACTAAGAATTTCCATGTGAATGAACACAGGCGCAACTTCATAATTAACGTATAACCAGTGCTATATAACCCTGTGTTTAGCTTGCATGCGATTTGTATGAAAGCCTGTTTTCATCTGTATTTTTGAGGTTCAAACTGTGACACATTAGCTCAAAATAATTATTACTTATTATTACTCATGTGTTACGCTAGTAAACCTGCCCCTTATTCTCATATATGCACACTTCGTGAGAAGTCGTGCCAAATTTGTCTTTTTATCTCGTGACTTTATGACCTAATAAATACATGAGCATGTTATGAGATATTATTTACAAGTGCCAACAGATATTCATCATCACTTTCATCTCTCAGTTGTTCCACAGCTTTTGTCAATGGCAACAGGAATGGACCTGCATGGCCGTCATGGGGCGATACTGGCTTGTGCTGAGATCACTCACGCCCTCTATAAAGTGGGAGCTGAGAGCAACAGGTAAATTATAATTCTAAAAAAAAAATTAATAATAATAATGTTAAAATAAATACAGATAACACAATAAATTGTTACTTTATGTATGTCAATGAGTTTTTGATGAAAGCTTTCCTTGTGACAGCCCAGCATTATTTAGTACTATTTAGTTATCATCCAGAACCTTGTTTGGCTAATCAGTACTTTGTTATTGTAAATCAAGTATGCTGGTGTTAGATTTAAAAAAGTCTATATGAGGAGACATCTGGAGCCAAAATCTGTTCTTCAGTTTAGCTCACATGAAATCAACTATGTTTTTCAAAGTAGGGAATTCTTTCTATAGTAACTTTGTATTGTATTTATGTTTATTTGCATCTGTTCTAATGATGCATGGTGTTATACTGGAAAAATACACAGTGCTATGCTATAGTCTATACTTTATGTTAAATCAGTTTTTTCCTTTTATCATGCACTTCATCATCTCTATTGCACTCTGATTTGCTATTTGCACATTGAAGTCTACCAAAAGGAATCAAATATGCCTGTAAAAGTTGTTTGTTGTTGCAGTAACCTCTGTGTGGATGATTTTGTGATGTTAAAAGGAGATCTCTGGTAGAGTCATGAGTTAAAAGAAAGCGGATGGGGCATCATGTGGCAGGTATTGCATCAGGTGACACAGCTGCAGTAATTTAACCTCAAAATTCTGACAGTTGGAGATTTCCATAAGCTGAAGAGCTGCACCAGTTATTACAGGATTACAGTGAGGATCTGCACAGAGTTTCATTTGGACCTGTTTCAGAAGGGGAGGGAAGGTGGGGAGTCCAGGCTTTATGAGTAAGATTAAAGTAACTAGCTCTTCTGAAGGAGGTGGCTTTCACACTGCTCTCAATCGGGAACATATTTGAAAGACTGATTTGTCACAATAAGTGAAGTCAGAATTTTGGAATACTCATGAAATATTAGTACATTAGAATAGTAAATTGGGAGTTTTGATAAGCAAATTAGTTTCTTAGGCAGTCGCACACCACACTGAGCAGCACTTTGAAAGTATCACACAACTAATATATGAGGGTCAGATCAATTAAAGTCTAAACTTTAAAGGGGTCTACTGCAGAGTTACATTTTTAAGATGTGAAAAGTCATTCATTCAAAGTCACACAGTGTGAAATGGTGCATAAGGTGGTGATGACAAGAACCAGACGTGAAGTGTTTATTGCCTCTAAAAACTCCACAGAAAGGTACTGCCTGATGCCTGAGACATTGTTTTGTGGTAGTTTTGAAAGAAACTTTTGGCCTAAAACACATTCAATGGCAAAATAATACATGCAGGGCACCATAAGACAAAGTAGTCCCAGAGGATTCTACCGCTGTTCATGGTGTTCTGATGATCTTATGTGGCCCCATTTTGGTAGAATTCGTTCAGCAGTGCACTGGTGGTTTGTTATGAGATATCAAAGCCATAACTAAGTAAATAACAGTAAATACTCAGGTTAAAGCTATTTGTGGTGAGAGTAGAGAGCAGGTGGAAGAGAATCTGGAGAGGTGGAGGTTTGCACTGGAGAGGAGAGGAATGAAGGTCAGTAGAGATAAGATGGAATACATGTGTGTGAATGAGAGGGAGGCAGGTGGAAAGGTGAAGATGCAAGGAGTAGAGGTCGTAAAGGTGGATGACTTCAAATATCTTGGGGCAACCATCCAGAGCAATGGACAGTGTAGAAAAGAGGTGAAGAAGAGGGTGCAGGCAGGATGGAGTGGGTGGAGACGGATGTCAGGGCTGATGTGTGACAGAAGGATAGCAGCAAGAGTGAAGGGAAAGGTTTACAAGACAGTAGTGCGTCCTGCTATGATGTTTGGTTTGGAGACTGTGGCTCTGTCTAAAAGACAGGAGGCTGAGCTGGAGGTGGCGAAGATGAAGATGCTGAAATTTTCGTTGGGAGTGACAAGGCTGGACAAGATTAGAAATGAGCAGATCAGAGGGACAGTGAAGGTGGAGCAGTTTGGAGATAAAGCCAGAGAGGCCAGGTTGAGATGGTTTGGACATGTGTTGAGGAGGAATAGTGGATATATTGGTCAAAGAATGTTGGAGATGGAGCTGCCGGGTAGAAGGAGAAGAGTAGACCTCAGAGAAGGTTTATGGATGTAATGAAGGTGGAGATGGAGATGGTTGGTGTGAAAGTAGAGGAGGCAGTAGATAGGGCAAGATGGAGGCAGATGATCCGCTGTGGCGACCCCTAAAGGGAGCAGCCGAAAGAAGAAGAAGAAGGTGGAATTCCCCTTTAAGACCCCTTTTTTTGTAAATGTGATCAAAAATTCTCATCCAAAAGACATTGTGATACCAAGTTTTTACCAAGTTTGCTATTTCACTTTTGTAAAAATAAAATCTGTTAAAACTGTCACATGTTTGTTTCCAGGCCAGTCACAGACTTACTATCCTCAGACTCCATCCAGGGTCTCAAGGGCATTCACCAGAAGGTGAGCAAAAGTTTTACCTTTTCCATATATACATTTTTCCTTATATTTCCCCTGAGTTTACATTCCATTTAAATGTCCTTTTCTTTTATTTATTTCCTTGTTGTTAATTGCCAACATCCCAAGCCATAAGCCTGTATTCTAATATAGAATGCCGATTTCTCTTCACTCACAGCTGTCTGACAGAAAGCAGTACAGGTGAGCTTCCCTTCTGCTGACACACAGACACGAGGGCATGAATGGGATAAATTGCTTAAGAAAAAAAGACAAATTGCACAGTAATCTTCTTTTTTCCCCGCAGGGGTTTTGGTGGAGAATTAATGAGACCAGCAGGTAAAGCTATGAATCATTCTTCACCCTCTAAACCTTCTAAGCTCTCGGCTACGTCGGGTCTCTAGGAGCACTTTAAGGAACTGATGATGTACAGATCTGTCACCTGTCATGTTTATTTTTTACAAAAAGATGAAGCAAATTATGCAGATGTTCATCTGAGGATTCTTGGAAAAGGGTTATTGTGCTGGGCCCATATGTCATAGTTGTGACTGAAAAAAGCGCTTTATGATGATGGGGTTGAGACTCTGGGAAGCAACTGTACAAAATGCTTCAAGCAAAGTAAATTTGTAGATTTCAGATCTCAGTTTTTTAAGGAAAAGATTCCGAAACATGATTTGTTAATAATATTTTCCCCACCTTCAGATTAAAGCATCCAGATTTGTTCATCTCTAATACGTATTTCTTTAATGAGCAGTCTTTCATTTAATGAAAGAAACAAAAAGGCTGATGCTGCACCTACAGGGTGTGTTAGTCACCTCTTGCATATTTTAAGGGCAGAGGAACCTGCACGCCAAGTAATTGGGCAAGTAAAAAGGAAAAGATGTTGTGAAGAAAGTAAACTGATACTAGCACATCAGACCAAAATCAAAACTAAGTGGTCAGAAGTGCAATATGGGTAAAATGGTAAAAATATATCACGGTATTTTTGACACGCATACAAAATGCACTAGTAGTGCCACAGTTAAAAATGATTGTGTATTTTGTCCGTTGTTTCACACACTGTGCTGCATTGCTGTCAATTAAATAGGACTCTAATTGGGGGTCGGCAGTTTGACAAAATTGTATCACGATACTTCCAAGACATTTTTTTCAGAAATGTTACACATCACAATATATAGTTCTTGTGAGATTTAATGAGTTGGAATAGACAAAGAACTTGTAAAATACTAAAACAAAAAACTACCAAATACTATGATAATACCAATAACAATAAACCTACAAATGCAATACATTTGTATGCAGTGTTTTACAAACTGTACTGCATTAAATCCAATGAAACAGGACTAATTGTGCTCTTTTTGTAATGAAACCTGTAGTTATTGTTCTTCAAATTCTGACAGTGTACATGATTTGTTCAGAAAAGCATGATGGTGATAAAATATCCTCATATTACCCGCTTTACATTTTTTCACTTGATAAAGAATTACATAAGTGGAAGGTATAATAAAGTTTTAGTTCATAATTTTTCACAGGACACTGACTGACTCTTTGCCCTTCTCTGACTGCAGTCTGTGCACTTATTGAAAAGCTGTCCCTCTCCAAGATGCCCTTTAAAGAAGACCCTGTCATAAGTAAGTTAACGCAATAGAAGAGTACAGTTCTGTAGATGAGTTGCTGTTTGCACTCCCCTATTTACACAGACAACTTTAAAGGACGTCTTTCATCAGTTCTTCATTCACCCGTCCTCCATTTCCAATTACTGTCTACTGAATACTTTGCTAACGGTTTTGGCACAAAATCAGGTCAACATTTCTCTATTTCTCTAACAACAATAGAATAATTGTATGTGTATTTATTTATTATTACATTACATTATTAATGTTTTTTTTAATTAATCAGATTAACATCAGATGAATACTACCAAACTTTACTGTGTAAAGGTTTGCTGTGCTAAAGTTATGTTTTTAGTTAAAACCATGCTTGATAAAAATCTTCCACAGCCACCTTAAAAGGTCTTTATATGCAAACCCTCTACCCTGATATGCCTTTCAGAAAGAGTAGACTGACTGATCTGTTATGGTAGAACTCTTAGATAAGGGGAGCTGATTGATGTGAGTTGCTGTTTTAGGTGGATGGCAGTCGCTGATAGACGACAGTCTGAGTGGCAAGCAGAGCATCCAGGTACAGTGACTCCACTGCAGACACAAGAATAGTTCACTAAGATATGCTAATGTTGCTAACAGTCAGTGAAAGTGTACCACCATTTAGCATTATACAAATAAATTGATGCTAACTAGTAGTTACTACACTATACAGCCCAGTCCTGGAGGGCTTTATACCCCTCTTGCTGGCATTGGATAGGGTGACCTCAGGCTCATGTGCTGCTGCTCAAAGGGCATACCAATCTATTGGTCAGTGCTTTTCTGTGGAGATTATTACACAAGCTGTGTGCACACAGTTGAGTGCCTGAGACAGCAATAGGAGAAAACTCTAATTCAATAATTAAAAGTATTGTTCAGATATTTTTGGACATATAGTTTATCTTCTACTCCTATATTGTGTGCGGGGGACCTCATTCATGACATTTTCATAAATATGAGCAATGCAAGCAAATTACCAATAAAATGGACCTTGCCAAACACGTTCTGCTGGATTCACAATATACAGTGTAAACACCAGATTTGTTAGAACATTTGTATGAATTGTAATGAATACTAACAGTGTGTATACGGGCACATTTCTTTACAATTAGCATTTTATTGCCATGACTGCCATGTAAGGAAGGCACAATAATAAGAAGCCTATAGGCCCCTCTTTCATTGTAAAATGATTTGTATTTTTAGCTTAATAAAGTGTAAGTAAGCCTACCTTCCTTAAAGTTTTGATTTTGTTGAATGTAAATAATAGGTCTGTTAGTTCCAGTGTATTATTTTGACACTATTTGTAGTTCAAATTTTAAATTAAAACCAAATTTTTTTTTACAGAGTGCAAGTGCACAAATCTCCCAAAAAATCTGAGTTATTAATTACATAAATTGAATTGTGCTGTTTTTTTTAGTTCACCACACCTAGGCTATAATTAAACATGTCACTGGCTGTCATAATCTATCCACACAGGCAGATATGTTGTCATTTTACCATGCTTGACCCACACAGCCAGCAAATGGGTAGACATTGCTAAGCAGAGGTTTAATTTTGCTATTTAGAGAATGTACTTAAAACAACATAACCTACAGGTCTGTCTCTGCTGACCTATTCAGGTCTTCATCTGAAGTGAAGTCATGCTGGAGGAATTTGGCATCTAAAACCTAAATGAATGTATATAAAATGTTAACTAAAATGCAATTTTAAGTGTTTATTTATTTATTTATTTATTTATTTTACAGCAGGTTTCACAAATAGTAACAGATTTTTTTTTTTTACAATATTACAGCTTACATCATTAAGATTATGCACATGCTAACGAGTGCACAGGTTAATATAAACCCAACAACCAATGCAAAACTTGTCAATAAGGCATGCAGATTTACCCCATAAAGCACAACATTTACCCCAACGACACATTAAAATCAAACAGCTGACGTTCATGAAGGTCTTGCTAATTAGCTGATGAGCTGAACCAGGTGTATTTAATGAGGCAGTGTGCTGAAGTCTACAGGAACCTGACACAAATGGTTTAGATCCTACCTCTGATGACTTGTGCAGAAGTAGACTTTGCAGACACTTGGCTTTAAAATGGCCATCGTCTGTCGAAGTTTCAACACTCACTTTTACAAATTTCACAGGCACATCTTCTGAATGTCTGAAGCTTCAAATTCACAGTACATTCAAAGAAACACTATCTCACTGCTAAAACACTGAAAGCTTGGAGGCAATGGCAGATAGTGAAGTGGTTTCTAAGCAGTGATTGGAGGAGAAAATGAAGCGAATGTTGACGTGGAGAGTGTCAGGATTAGGATTGACCGCAATGCAATGACAAATTTAAAATCAGGTATTTTTTTCCCAAACTGACATTAGTAAAATTCTCTCTGTGAAACAGCTGTTAAGATTTTCTCACATGTGAATATTGTTTGTACTCAAAAACATTTCAAGACCTCTAAAACCTATATATGTGTTTTGCTAACGATTTATGCATTTGTTCTGCTTGTGTTTCATGAATGAGTTCCAGTGATATCCAAGGCAGAAGTGTTGATTGAGCTCCTATTTAATCACTGTGTATGGATATGCTCTCTGCAGGAGGCTGCAGTATCAGCTCTAGCTGCTCTGTGTGAGGAATACTACCAGCTCCAACCAGGGGTGGCTGATACACACATGCAAGGTACCTAACTGTGTTATTTGGTTTACTCTCTTTGTCCAGGAACAAACTAAGCGAGTCTAAAGCTTTTTGTTGGTTACTGAGGTTAAGGTTACTAGGGGCCAAAAGTGTGGAATATACAGTAGTATTTACAGTCCTTCATCAGTCCATTCACAAGTTTGACATAATTTGTCACAAGTCATTTTCCATACAGTAGTTAGTTGTACAGTGAAGATTTTAATATTGTAAACTAGATAAGAAGTTCCCAACTATTGGGCCACAAACCTGTACCAGGCTTTTTTGTGGATTTTTGTGGGCAGTGAGTATAGGGTATTAGTAGCCTCATTGAAATGATTTTTTTGTTATTACTAATGTAAGTAATGTTATTGGAATAGTATTTTTATTTGTTTTCATACAGTGGAGGAAATAATTATTTGATCCCTTGCTGATTTTGTAAGTTTGCCCTCTGACAAAGAAATGAACAGTCTATAATTTTAATGGTAGGTTTATTTTAAGTCAGAGACAGAATATCAAAAAGAAAATCCAGAAAAATCACATTATAGAAAATGTATAAATTGATTTGCATTTCATTGAGTGAAATAAGTGTTTGATCCCTACCGACCATTAAGAGTTCTGGCTCCAACAGACCGGTTAGATACTTCTAATTTCAACTCGTCACCCGCATTAAAGATACCTGTCTCAACTTGTCACCTGTATAAAAGATACCTGTCCACAGAATCAATCATGTTCAGCATGGCAGAAAGTCATCTATAGAGGAGACGAAGTTTATGCTCTGAACTTTATAAGACAGCGGTGGGACGGACGTCGAGCTTATGTGTCTCAGAACACGACATCTTCCTCTCCCAATTAAAAACTCATGTGCGCCAGTTGGAAACTCATCTCACTCGGACTGGACCTCATGCGATGTTTGCTGTCATAGTAACATTTACTTGAAGTGCTTCTCCATACATGTGCATCATTTTGCATCGGATCACTTGTAGTGAGCATGTGAATGAAGATTTTCCATTGGATTGTTGAATGGAGTGTGCATATAAACCCCTCACTCTGAATCTGTAATTGGAATGTATTCATTCGGATTGGCAAAAATCTTTGCATGTGAGCATCCATGTAGTTTCCTATTTAGTTTTACAGTTTTTTTTTTTTTGCTAGCTGCCATAGAAGTAGGTACAAAGAAATGAGTTTAGTAGAGCGTGAAGATTACCACTGAGCGGCCCTTATCAAAGGACGTTTTGTTGATTTTCTAAGTGAAAAATAAGTTGGCACATTTACATTTGTCTTTTAACCCACAATTACTGTTTATTTTCTAAATTGGAAAAGAAAATATAAAATGTGGCCTGGGCAGAAGTTATGGTACAAATATTTTGTTTTATTTTTTACAATTTGTTAAAGTCAGCAAATAAAAAGAAATTTGTGTTTAAAATAACAACAGACTATAACATTCAGGTTTGTTTCCTGTAGAGAATGTATTAACTTATTTTCTCTTCAAGAAATTCAACAAAACATGCAATTTTGATTGAGGGTGTTCAAATCTTTGCAAACAACTGAATATGTATAGTCAGCGAATCTAACTCCCAGCCTCTCGCTCTCATCCATACAGTTTTTGGACTCTTGTTACATTGGATGCTCTTGGAGTGAACTTTAGTTTTCCACTTTGTTATTGTTTTTTGTTAGTTTGTTGCTCATTGATTTATCCATAGGTCTTTGGTGACCACTGTTTAATGTGCCAAAGGTAAATGCCTAAATTCCATATAAAAAAGCTATTTAAAAGCTGTATTTGAAAGAGAGGGCTACAGTCATGTTTTCTGTCATAGCAACATAAAGTATATGAGCAGCTGGGGTTCAGCCTGCGCTACTACAGGTGTTTCAAAGGGTCAAAGTAGGAAACGCTGTTGTTGTTAATAATTTATCATGTTAATAACATCTTAACTTCGATAACCCTACAGTTTATTATACATTTTCATGAAATTAGGTTCCACAAATTTGTTCACAACTTTGGAAATACAAGGCATTAATGATATTGATATTCTTATAATTAATTCTCTAAACTATTGAAGACTAGAGCAGGTATTTGTGTGTGCACAGTATTTGATTTTGGCTGTTTTCCAGCAGACTGTGCTTTTCCAGACTTTGTCTTTAAGTGTTTTTCTCTGTGTATGTGTGCACAGAGCAGTTGGTGAGTCAGTATCTGGCAGCACTGAGGAGTCCGGAGGTTTTGACCCGCTGTGGCTGTGCTCTGGCTCTGGGCTCTCTTCCACGCTTCATGATCCACAGTAAACTCCAGCAGGTAGTAGCTCATGTCCATACTCACACATACATAGACAAGAGCAGTTACAATATAATCTCTTGTTGTCCATTAGTCAAAGAGAGTAAGAGAAGGTTGCAGATATCTATTGCCTCCTGTAACCACTAAGTTTCCCAAACTATGGTAAGATGACACCTTATACGGGAAAGCTATTATTAGTCATAGTAACGCTGACAGACAATGCACAAACATGGAGCCATCATTAACAGGACTCTGGGTTGCTGAGCAGATGCTCATTTCCTCCATCACATGTGGCGTGCACTGTTCTAATATTGGGTTTCTGAGAGACGCTGTAATGCCAAATGTAGGATTTTCATAGGGTTGCAACATGTCCTGGACATGTTTTGCTACTCAAAATGTTGTCTTTAGACTCTGTACTATTTACACTGCTCATCTAAAGCTTTGGAACTCTTAGCTTTGGGAAATGTTTTAAATAAATAAGATTACAGAATCACATTTTTGTTCATTTTCTGTGTGATAATAAGGTAATACATCATCTACAGGGAAATTCAGCAAATACATAGTAGAAAAATGTCATATTTAAGTTTGTCCCCTGTACACCATGTGTTAACTTATTTGCCTATAGATATAATAAATATAAATCGATTTAATAGATAATCTTTATAAACTATAAGTAAAACAGATCACATTTTTGGCATTAATGGAGGCAAACATGAAAGTGACCGAGCACTTGTATCCCTGCCAAATTCCCAAGCAATCAAAGAACACTCACTTTGGTCCAGTGTTTGGTACATTTTAACTGTTGTGGTATGAAACCAGCTAAACCATGTGAAAAAGATACAGTATCACAAAAAGCCAAACTCTTTGTGAACTGTAGCAAACAAATTAGGTGTAAAAATAGTGTTTAATGTTGTAACTCTGGTCCTAAAGTTCCATGATGTCCATAATTAAGTCCGTAATAAAGCCTGATGAAAGCATTTCTCTCTAATTTAACCCAAGAAATCTAGAGCGATCGCTGTCATTATGCTGTATCAGAAAAATGCAGTTAATTGCATGGTTACATTTATATTCTGTACTGAAAGGCTGGACTCACTCCTGTCATTATATTTGTCTTTTTTTTCGATGAGGAGATGCATTTTAAAATGTAAAGCTTGGATTTTCTTTCCACAAAACAAGACTGTACACACAAACTTTTCAACAAATTTAAATCATATGACAACAAAGCTTCTAATTAAGACTGCACTGTCCTTTTTCCAATATTTCAACAAACAATATTCAGATACCCTATGATCAACAGTAAAGCTCCAGATATTTGTCACTTTAATCTATAAATAAATAAATAAATTTTGTAAATTTCTTGTTTTTTTAATACCTTTATGTTCTATAAAACGTACTAAACATGCTACACACGAATGAAGAAACATCACTGATGCACACACAGTTGCATTAAAATAATTGAGGATCCCAATCCGACAGCTCTGAGCAGGTTGCTAGCTCTGTTTGAACAGCAGTGATTGGTGCATGAAGAGCAGCGTCTTTTTAACTGTTGTCTTAAAAATGAAAACTTTGATGGGCTCTTGTCAGTGAACAGGGGAGTGATCAAAGATTTGAATCTGCTCAAAACCACTTTATACCATATATAAAAGTGCTAAAGTGGCAAAAATCTGCACTGTTTCAAGAGGCAAAAATAGTTTTCCCCACAAAACAAGACTATATGTTATGGCTGTTGCAAAGCCAGTTTTATGGGGGCTTTAGCCCACTCTAGATGTTCTGTAGCCCTCTAAATAAATGTATGTTGGTTAAGTAGTTTTTCCTCCAAATTCTAAACATTAATAATCAATATACCAATAATCAAATCGGTAATTACAACTAACTACTATTGATTACAAACCAACTTGAAAAAAGTTATTTCGTAATTTTACATTGCTACTCAAAAAAACATCATGAACTTGGAAAAATATGAAAAATATTTTTTCAGCATTTCTGGTTAGATTTGGTCCATTCTTCTCAGCAAACTTCAGCCTTATGAGGGTCCTTTTGATAGGCTCACAATTTCAAAATTCAAATCAATTTTACATTTTAGGATATTAGCCTGGCAATTCAAACACCTTTACCTTTTACCTTTTACCTATTTTTTTTTTTCTTTTTTTGAACCTGTCGAGTTATTTTGGCTTTGTGTTTGGGATCATAGTCTTGTTGAACCATCCATCTCCTCCCCAGATTTAGTTTCTTGGTCGATCAGATGAAATTTGCCCCCTGTGTGTTCTGGTACATCACTCCATTCATGTAACCACCCTAAAATGTAATACCCCAGTGCATAAAAGCAGCTTTATATCATGATGCTCCCACCCCCATACTTCACTGTAAGGATGGTGTTCTTGGAATTATACACACCACCCTTCTTTCTTCAAGCATGACCAGCTGAATTACTGCACTGATGGTTATGTTTTTGTTTTATCTGAGTACATTGGCCGCTGTTTATCACACTTCGTACAGTAATAGCTTTGACCCAAGATCAGCTTATGCTTTTTGTCTAACATGGAATAAAAGTGCATGACCTGATTAGACCTAAGATCAGTGAGGTTACTCTGAGATGCTTGATAAATATGGGCCATTGTTCCAAAAGAGCTCTGATATGTCTAAATGCTTTTGTGCAAACTTTAGATGCCTATTTCTGAGCTTGGCACTAGGTGCAATTTGTATTTTTGCAGCATTAATACAGTATGTCAAACTGTATTTTTTTATTTGAACTATTATGTAGGTGTATTTTAATGCTTATTACTGTGCTTATTAATCCATACTTTTTGTATGTATTTCTAAGTAGAAAGTGAAAAGACATTACTTGAGTAAAGTAAAGTTGAAGTGGATATACACACTGCGAGTTTAGTACATACCAAAAAAGTGTCTGAATGCTTCATTTCCTTCACCGGTTCTTCTCCAACATGTAGACATTAATATTGCATGGATTGAAACTTTCATTTTAAGTGATACCTGCACTTTCCACAGAGTTCCTTTGCTTGTTTCTTTGAGATATGAATGAGAAGTAATTACACAACACTTGGTATTATGGGTGATAACTGTGACTTCTGTTGGCTAATCTGGCTGCCCCTGTGTGTTTTCCAGATTTTAGACAGCCTCCAGGAAGCCTGTAGAATGACACAGAAGGAAGGTTTCGCAGAAGCCAGGAGAGACGCAGCCACAGCGATGGCCCGGTGAGTCACCTACAGCCTCCTCCCCTTCTGTCTCCTCTTCATTCTTCTTGCACCCTCATCTGTCTCCTCTCCTCTGTGGTCTACTACATTTTGGGAAAAGCAAACGCAATTAACGTCTGCCACACTTACCGGCCCAACCTGAAATTCACGGTTTCTCTACATGATGTATCACGATCCGTTTCAGGCCAGTGCTTTTGTCTAAACTCTCATCTGTGCGTGTGTGTCTCTTCCTCTCTCAGGGTGTGTGTAACAGCAGGAGTGTGTGCTCAGGGCAGTCCAGACAGCGCTGTGTGTGAGAAAAATGTGACCGCCGTGTATGAAGCGCTGCTGGACTGCATGAACGACTACATCACAGACAGCCGAGGGGACGTGGGGGCCTGGTTAGTGACCAAATACAGCAGAGTTTTATTCCTCTGTCAGTTCAAAGCACCGCATATTTTGTATAATTTCATAGCCAACACTCCTGACCTGATTCATCTACTGATGTCCTAGCCCTTTATTAGTTGAGTCAGAACTATGCGATGCTGGAGTTCACTCCTTAAAATGCAATAACCCACTTTTTAATTTCTCTGTATGGTAGCAGTACGTGTGCAGTACTTTCTCAGTAGTTGATCGATAGATCTATGTTTAAATATTTTGTGAATCATGAATTCTTTGTGCTGAACAGAGAATGTATTTTTGCCTCCCTTCCTGTTTGAAAATAAATATATAAATAAATAAAGTCGACAGAATTTATAGAGTATATCAAGTAGAATTTAATTATGTTCTAGTGTAGTGGAATATTCAGTACTGTGGGAAAGTGACCACTTTAATTTTCTTTCATTTCCAGTCGAAACAGCCTTTAAGTGTTTGTGTCTGGGGGCAAAAAAAAACTAAACAGAAAGCATATTTAAACAAAAACTACACAGAAACCTCAACAACTAAATAAGTTTTTTTTCAGCATTTAATGTGTCTACATTTACCTTTATTACAGCTTCCATTCTTATTAGGAGACTTGCTTTCTGTTTTTTAAAGAAATCTGTAGGGATTATTTTTCCTACACCTCCAAAGTTCAGTCTTAGAGGTTGGTTGCGTTTTCTGTTTTCACAAAGTAATTCCAAAACACATTCCCTGACATTGCCTTCTGCGCTCTGGGGTGATCAAACCATTCTCCAACAGGTCTTTTTTTTTTTTTTTATTTGGAAAAGTTCTTCTTTTCTGTCTATTTCCGTTTCTTGACAGCTACACATACTTTTCAGACTCATTGTGTTGAGTTGTCTTCTCACAGTGGAAGGATGGACAGAAACACTTGTGGATTTTTTCAGTTCTGAAGCAACAGTGGAGCTTGATTTTCTCCTCTCTCTCAAAGATCAAAGCTTTAAGTAGCAAGTTTGAGTGCCGTTTCCTCTGTATCTTAATTTTTAACACCAGTTTTAGAAACTATTTTTCCTGTGACTTTCTCATTCCTTGTGCAAGTGGAATATCTGATCACCTCCTTTAGCTCCTTTAGCCATTTTAGATGCACATGAGGAAGAAATTTGAATGCAGCTAAAGTGTAGTGAGAGTTTGAAGTGGCAATGGCATAAAATTAAAGAGTGGACAAATGAAATACTGGTAGATTTGATATGTATGTAGGGTTGGAGGCTGTTGTGAAACATTGTGTTAAATACGTTTCCTGCTCCTTTTTCTGGCTGTGAAAAATATGTAACTTGTGCTTAATGCTCATCTAGTTAATATATAAACAAATAGGTGGTCTCTGACTTTTACAGCACTGGAAGTCATAAGACAAAGAAGTAAATGAATAAAAGCCTGCTGTTTAAAGGAGTGGAGGCACACTGTGCTAATGGCTACAGCGCATACACACACACAAAAAACATACATGCGCACATGCATATACACAACCCTGTCACACCCTAGGGCGATACTTATTACCTGAGCAATATCAACCTGCATTCCTAACTGCAGCAGAGCGGAAATCGCAACAAAGAAATACAGGCTGGACAGACAAAGCCTCAGCAAAAGAGGTCATGTCCCCAGCACGTGTTTAGAGCACAGCACATAAAACACAGCAGAAATGAGGAAATGAAAAGCCTGCTTTGATGGGATGATCATGTTTTGATAAAGGCCTGAATCTGGAATTTGTTCCATCACTCTGAAAACCATATACAGTAGTGTGCAGAAGTCAGAGACCACATTTCCATTTAATGTCCAGCCAAACCTGCAATTAACTTTGCTTTTCAGTTTTCAGGGGTTATATTTTAAGCTCAGTTCTTGCTTCAGATCTGAAAAAATAGCCAGGTGTTTGTCCATCATTCTGTTGTGAGAAGATGACTCAGTGCTATGGCTCTGAAAGGATACATAGCTGTCAATAAACCATTATTATAGCCAGAAATAGACAAGAAAGAAAATTAGTAAAGCAAACATATTACTGGGCTTCTCAGAAGCAGCTAATGTTTTCAGAACAATGGTCTGACCAGCCCTGAGTCCAGACCTCAGCATCACTGATTTTGAAATGATATGGATCTGAAAATGCAACCAGCTTATAAGACTGTGCTTTGGAGGTGTGGCAAAAAATCCCTACAGATTTCTCTGAAAAACTGAAAGCAAGAACCTGAAAAGAATGGAAACGATGATAAAGGCAAAGTCTGGACATGCTGAAAATGAATAATACACTGCTCAAAAAAATTAAGGGAACACTTAAGCAACACAATATAACTCCAAGTAAATCAAACTTCTGTGAAGTCAAACTGTCCACTTAGGAAGCAACACTGACAATCAATTTCACAGCTGTTGTGCAAATGGAACAGACAACAGGTGGAAATTATTGACAATTAGCAAGACACACTCAATAAAGGAGTGGTTCTGCAGGTGGGGACCACAGACCATTTCTCAGTACCTTTCTGCTTTCTGGCTGATGTTTTGGTCACTTTTGAATGTTGGTGGTGCTTTCACACTCGTGGTAGCATGAGACGGACTCTACAGCCCACACAAGTGGCTCAGGTAGTGCAGCTCATCCAGGATGGCACATCAATGCAAGCTGTGGCAAGAAGGTTTGCTGTGTCTGTCAGCGTAGTGTCCAGAGGCTGGAGGCGCTGCCAGGAGACAGGCCAGTACACCAGGAGATGTGGAGGAGGCCGTAGGAGGGCAACAACCCAGAGCCCTGCAAAATGACCTCCAGCAGACCACAGATGTGCATGTGTCTGCACAAACGGTTAGAAACCGACTCCATGAGGATGGTATGAGGGCCCGACGTCCTCAGATGGGGGTTGTGCTCACAGCCCAACACCGTGCAGGACGCTTGGCATTTGCCAGAGAACACCAGGATTGGCAAATTCGCCACTGGCACCCTGTGCTCTTCACAGATGAAAGCAGGTTCACACTGAGCACATGTGACAGACGTGACAGAGTCTGGAGACGCTGTGGAGAGCGATCTGCTGCCTGCAACATCCTTCAGCATGACCGGTTTGGCAGTGGGTCAGTAATGGTGTGGGGTGGCATTTCTTTGGAGGGCTGCACAGCCCTCCATGTACTCGCCACAGGTAGCCTGACTGCCATTAGGTACCGAGATGAGATCCTCAGACCCTTTGTGAGACCATATGCTGGTGCGGTTGGCCCATAGTTCCTCCTAATGCAGGACAATGCTAGACCTCATGTGGCTGGAGTGTGTCAGCAGTTCCTGCAAGATGAAGGTATTGAAGCTATGGACTGGCCTGCCCGTTCCCCAGACCTGAATCCGATTGAGCACATCTGGGACATCATGTCTCGCTCCATCCACCAATGGGACGTTGCACCACAGACTGTCCAGGAGTTGGCGGATGCTTTAGTCCAGGTCTGGGATGAGATCCATCAGGAGACCATCCGCCACCTCATCAGGAGCATGCCCAGGCGTTATAGGGAGGTCATACAGGCACGTGGAGGCCACACACAATACTGAGCCTCATTTTGACTTGTTTTAAGGACATCACATCAAAGTTGGATCAGCCTGTCGTGTGTTTTTCGACTTTAATTTTGTGTGTGACTCCAAATCCAGGTCTCCATTGGTTAATAAATTTGATTTCCATTGATGATTTTTGTGTGATTTTGTTGTCAGCACATTCAACTTTGTACAGAACAAAGTATTCAATGAGAATATTTCATTCATTCAGATCTAGGATGTTATTTGAGTGTTCCCTTTATTTTTTTGAGCAGTGTAGTTGTTTTGACTGGAAATGATCAAATATATAAAGATTGTCTGACTCTGCACATTATTGTGTTTCAGGTTGCATTTGACCCCTTTCTCCTGTTGTGTTGCAGGGTTCGGGCGGCAGCTATGACAGGCTTGCTTGACCTGACTCTGCAGGTGGCTGGATCTGCACCTGAGCTCCTGTCTCCTGCCATGTGAGTCACACTGAGGGAAAGAGTGGCTAAGCTTTCTAATGCAGCCACCTCTGTCCTACTGAGTTTCTGTTTGAGCCCTGCAGCTCTGCACGGCATAGCTTAGTGTTCTTCCTTAAAGTGATGAAGGGAATTTTTCATGCAGCTGAACCGTTAAGACATGTTTGGTGTCTGAAGTTTGCTGGTTTAGTTTTTGAGCTGTGCAGCTAATGTAGCTAACAATAAAAGAAGCCTGAATGAACCGTGAAACCTGGATGTTGTCTATACGTTTGTCCAGTTTTGTAGATGACACAGTGTCCACATTAGCAAGTCTTTTGGAGATGACTTAACTCAGAGTGATATAGTCATGCAGAGATATATTGGCACATATAAGATACCATTGCTTGTTAGCTACATTATTCTCAAAGCTCTTGTACAAAACTAAAGAAGCAAACATCAGACGACAAACGTCTTGGCTGATGGGCCACATTTGTTCCAAGTCTAAAATTAGAAACATTTTCAAACTAACCTAATTGAGATCACAAAAAGCAGTTGATGAGGTCAGCAGGCAGGGAAAATACTATGATGTGAAGTGCAAGGTGGCTTCAGGACCAGGACTGGAAACCACAAGTGTAGCATGACCTATTAGTGGCCAATCGTAACAGCCAGAAAAGCTATTTGACATAATAAACAAGCATGTCCCGAGTTTGCCTGAGTTAAAGCTGACGTAGCCATATGCACCATAGTAAACACACAGTAAGACTTGGGCAGGTTTGAGTTTTTCAGCTGCTACATTGTTGGATTAGCATTAGGTTATGTTGTTTTCTGGCATTAGATTATGTTATGACAATGCTCAGATTTAACTGAAATTCATGAATTTACTATATTTTCTAAATGTAGTCCTGGCAAAATCCCATTGGCACATAACACTAACAAGCTTAGGGGTTAGCATGTGCGTGAAAAAACACTGCATCTTTTTGAACGGCTGTGCAACATTAACATTAACAGCTGTTGGAGGCCTACATTGGCTAACTTTGCACTGAGTAGTGGAGGGGGATGCTTTCTTGTACCCCCTGCCACAGATGGCTGTGACATCCATTGTGACAGAACTTGTGATTACCACATAGTAGCGCCAACGCTTGCACAGCTGTGCCACTCAAGAGTCGTCAAAAGGAGTTTCTTAAGCTTCCTGGTGGAATTGAAGATTTTTTCATTAGTAACTTTTAAAAAGTCCGTCTTGATTTATTTGTCTGTATCTCTGTTGCTCTTTTTCTTGTATTATAGTTGCCAGAGGATGATGTGCTGTCTGGCCCAGCAAGCTGCAGAGAAGATTGACCGCTATAGAGCCCACGCGGGCAGTGTGTTCCTCCAGCTGCTCCATAGCACACAGCCTGTAGTACCTCACATCCCCCACAGGGAGGAGCTTCTGAGCATCTTCCCTCCGTAAGTGCCTGAGGGGACCCTTCTCAGTGTCCCGGTCCTCTGTGATCCCACACGTGTGTATAAGTGAGTGTGTGTATGTGTATGTTTCTTTATGCACAAAAAAAGATATTTATTAATAGGATTTATTATTATAATTTAATTCCAAAAGTATTGTAATTATTGATGTTATACGCTTAATCAACCTATTTATAGTGAATTTTCCTTACTTTAAGTAATTTTTTGAGGTAAAATTATCTGACTGTGCTAGTGTGTATATATATATATTTTTTTTTTTTTAAGAAATAATGCTATAAGGAAAAGAATTAATATGATTTCAGTTGATATAAGTAACATTAATAGTCTCAGAATGGAAATATTATACAGCACTGTGTGAAAGTCAGAAACCACCCTTTCATTTATTTAATTTACACTCAAAGCAGCCATTAAATACATGTTAATTTTTCATTATCAGAAAAAAGTAGGAAGCATATATTTAACAAAGAATTACACAGTCCTCCAACACAAGTATAAAATCAATTCTATCTGTGTTTTATTTGTCTATTTTTTATTTACCCACTGCCACTTTAACTCCTCCCATCTTAAATCTAGTTTCCAGTTTTCATTTTTAAGGGACAGGTGAAAATACTGAGAGCAGACAGTTCAGCACTATGGGTGTTAAATCATGTGTAGCTGTCAAGAAGTAATTTCTTAGAAAAGAAAATAGACCAAGAAGAACATTTGCACTAGTACACCAATATTTGGCTGGAGTAAAGTTTTATGGAGTGAAATTTGACATCTGTGGAAGTAGCAGAAGGCAGTATATGTGCCACCAAAAACAATAAACAACCCTACAAAGCATACCTACACCCATCAGTCAAGCATGCTGAGGGAACAGTGCCAGTTTGGATCAACATCTGGAATTTGAGGACATCTTGAAAGCTGATCATTCAAAATACTTTTTAATATATCACTCGCTGCCCTCTGGAAAACATTTGATTTAATTCTACAGCAAGATTACAAACCCAATCACAATGTTGAGAAGATCAAGATAGACTTACCAAGGCTGGTGTTCCCAGAACAATGGACTGACCCAGCATCATTGAATATTTTCAGGATTGCATGGGTGAGAAGCAGAAAATGTCATCAACATGGAGGACTGAAATTTCGAGGTGTGGAAAAACATCCTTGCAAATTTCATTGAAAAGCTCAAAGGAAGAAACTGGAAAAAAAAATGGAAGCTGTAATAAAAGCAACGGGTGGACAAATATTGACAAAATCTATAATATTTAGTTCTTGCAGCTTCTGTTAAATTTCAGCTTTTTTGTTTTCCTGATGCTGAAAAATGTATGAATTGTACTTGGCGGCCAGTTTGACTGAAAGGATGTTCTTTGACTTTTGCAAGTACTGTATATACTGTCCATGTGACCGTATATACAGCAGTGTAATTTATATAGTACAGAGTAAATGTCCTCTGTTAAAACATCTATGGAGAATGCTGTGATTATACAGTATTATGATTGATTATCTAACCTTACACACTTATTATTTCAGAAACATGCTATTACACTACTGTTTTTTCCCTGTTCAGCTCTTATCTGGAGCAGGTGCTGAGGTGAAGATGAAGTAGACTTGGCTGTATCTACAGTGCATTCTATTGCTTATTAGTTCTGTCATAGAGCTGAGTATGTTATTACTTTCTCAGAGAGATATCAGAGCTCCACACTGCAGCAGGTCAGCAGAATAAGGACCAGGTTTTCAACACACACTGAAATTTGTTTCTTCAGTGGCAGATTTCTCCATGGTTTGGGTTTGATTCCATGAATTTGTGAGGTGTGGAAAGTTTGCTTTTACTTCATGTCCATAAAGGTGTGAAGTGATGCCCTTATCAGTGGTTAATCTGGTCAGTGGTGTGTGTGTGTGTGTGTGTGTGTGTGTGTGTGTGTGTGTGTGTGTGTGTGTGTGTGTGTGTGTGTGTGTTTGGTGTTGTGACTTTTTTTTAAAAAAACACAATCAAAATCAGGAACAAAATCTATGTAGCTATTTTAAAATGTCAGTGTGGTTCATAGGTTCATTTTGTTCCAGTTAAATTTGGCAAGATTATGTTACAAAGCAGATTTTATTTTTGGTTTGAACAGTATTTTTCACTTCTCCTCCAGATTGTAACCAGCTTTAAAAAATATTATTTTATGTGTTTCTGCGACTGTGGCCACTTTTAGGTGTTGGCATATCAGAAAATGATACAAATTAATTTTTAATAGCAGGGTCTTTAATGCAAATAAAGTTTATATAAGGCCTAATAAAATAAAATCTCCAAATTAATCCCTGATGCATTTTTTAAACAAGCATATTGAGCGAAACCAGAGCCTTACTAACTGGTTGATCACATGTTAAAATATTCACTCTTTAAGTGGAAGTGATTTTTCTGGTTTTTATTCTGTTCTTTGAAAAACACTCTTTTCTCTTTTTTGTTTTCTGTATTGTTTCTAATTGCTGATGGTTGTGTTGCAGGCACAGTGCAGAGTCTCTGAACTGGAATGCAGCGTCTCAGGCTTTCCCTCACGTTTCCCAGCTCTTGCGACTGCCAGTCTACCAGTACCACACGTTGCTGGGCCTGGCTGTGTCTGTGGGTGGCCTCACCGAGACCACGGTAGGTGTCATTGCACAACACACTACCACAACGTGTAAAGTTAAAGCGTCTGGCAGGAAGTGGTAGACCACGCAAACTCAGAGTGAGGCAGAGGAATGCTGAAGTACATAGCACGTAAAAAAAAAAACACCTATGTTCTGTTGCATCACTCACTTACTTCCAAACTGCCTCTGGCAGCAACAACAGCACAGTGTTTTTAAGCTTCATGAAATACGCTTTTATGGTCAAACAGCTGCGCACAAGCTTAAAATCACTAGACTGAAGAGATGCAAAGAAATGTGTTTTTTGGAGTGATGAATCACACTTCACTATATGGCAATTTGATGGACAAGTGGAGTTTGGCAGTAAAGTTTGGTGGAGGAGGGATAATGGACTGAAGCTGTTTTTATTTCAGTGAAGGGTAATTTTAATGCTACAACATACAAAGACATTTTGCACAATTATATGCTTTGTGGCATAAGCAACTTTGTGGCAACAGTTTGGGGGAACCTTTTCTGTTCCAGCAGGACTGTGCCCCTGTGCAGAAAGCGAGGTCCATAAAGACTTGGCTTGACGAGTTTAGTGAGGAGGAACTCCAGAGGCCTGCACAGAGCCTTGAGCTCAACCTTGCTGAAAACCTTTGGGATGAATTGTAACATCGATTACGAGCCAGGCCTTCTCGTCCGACACGCCTGACCTCACAAATGCTCTTTTGAATGGGCGGTCAACCGCTGAAGTACGCAAAATTTCAGAAAAAATAATGGAATTCCTTTTTAAAGTACCATATTTACATCTTCACTTTCCTTTTTTCCCTTCATGGAAACCTCCATACAGCTGGATTCTTAATACAAATCCTCCCACAACACAACCAGATCTTAACCATTACACCACCACAGTATAAACACGTGAAGCCAGTGGAACAGGCCTGAGGCCAGTCAAGGGGAGAGCGCACGGGGACAAATGCACCGCATAGGTCTATGGAGGGCCTTTCTTTTGAAGTCTTTCACAGCTTTTCAAATGTTACAAGTGCTCAAATTTAACACTTAGTTTGATTTAAAAGTTAACAGACTATCTGGTGAAACAGCATTAGGGTTAGACCTAGGATTAGAACGAGGGTTAGGGTTAGAGTGAGTGTGATGTTTCAGGCTGAGGAAAACTGAACCCCTTAAACTCAAAGGGCTTGTGTGTTGGCCCACACTTAATTTTAAGTTAGTTACTAAATAAAACATTTTAAGATTAAAGAGGATTGCCACAGATTTTTCAAAATTTCCACAGTTCAAATGATTAAAATGTAGACAAAGTAAGAGTGTTTTAAAGTGAAATGCTCCATTCTAGAAGAACCTAGTAAAGTAAAAATTGTTTACAGTGGTGGTGATGGGAACCAGATGTCCAAAGCATTTAAAGCCACTAAAGTAACCTCGCAGAAAGTTATTAAATGAAATGATAACCCTGCCTGATGCCTGAATCGTTGTTTCATGATAGTTCTGAAAAATCTTGGCTTCATATGTAATGTTTTTAAATCCATTAATTAAGAGGTACATGCAGGCCATTAAAAGGCAAAATAGGGACCAAAGCAAACTTTTTATTTTTGGATTTGATGTCTATTAAATAATCATTTACATAATGGATAAAAAAACAAAAAAGATGTACATTCACTTGTTTTATTTCGACTTTATTTTCACCCTCATTTTAAAGAAACACGAGTTGAGAAACAGTGAGGTGGTGTAGATCACTCTGGTTGAAATATGCAGAGATTTGGCAAAATCAATGGAATTTCAACTCTGTTAACTGAATTTTAAGCCTGGACTTCACAGGGTTAATCGACTGAGTTGAAGGTTGTTTTAAAGAAAAAAATGACAAATCTTCTCCAGTGGACAGTCAGTCTGAAGTGCAGCAGAAATTACTCTGGATTCTAATCTTGGGCCTCCACGTTTTCAGGTGGCTCCTAAAAATGTTTTTGTAATACAATACGCTGCCTTTTCCCATTCAGGCCTCAAGCCTGCCTGCTTTTTATGAAGTGCTCCAAGACAAGGAGCTCAGCACAAACAATGGGCCAGAGCTCATTCAGCACTAATGGAGCTGGAGCAGAGTGAGTGGAGCTGGCAGGACCTGAGGTCCAGCATTTCAGGGACAAGCGAGGAGCTTCTGGAGCTCTTCACTACAACACTCTCTCTCTCTCTCTCTCTCTCTCTCTCTCTCTCTCTCTCTCTCTCTCTCTCTCTCTCTCTCTCTCTCTCTCGTTTCACTCTTTTGTGCTTTTCACTTTTCTTTTCTTACCTCATGGTTTTTGAGCCATTTTCCCATTCTTTTTTTTTTTTTTCTTTCTCACTCTCTTCATTCCCTTCCTCATTCTCCTTGTTCATCATTTTCTCTCTCTTTTTCTCTTGCTCTTTCTATTGTTTTTGTTTGGCTCTTTCATTCTTTCCTTTCTTACTCTGTTTTCGGACCAGTTTCCCATTCTTATTTTTTTTCTTTCTCACTCTCTTTCTTTTTCTTTCTTTTTCTGCTTGCTCACAACAGCTCTCTCTCCCTCCCTTTTTCTCTAAAAATATTTTCTAACTCTCGCACTCTTTCTCTCTAAAAATATTTTTAACCACCCTCTCTTTCACTCTGTTCCTTTTCACTTTTCCATTCTTTTTTTATTTCTGGGCAAGTTTCCCATTCCTTTTTTTTTCTCTCTCACTTTCTTCATCACTTCATTGTTCTATTTCTGCATCCTCACAAAAATCCTACCTCTCTTGCTTTCCCATTTGTTGTTTTTTTTTTTGTTTGTTTCTTTTTCATCTATTCATCCCCTCATCTCTCTTTCTGCTTCCTCACAATAGTCCTCTCTCTCTCTCTCTCTCTCTCTCTCTCTCTCTCTCTCTCTCTCTCTCTCTCTCTCTCTCCTCTCAATCCTCTACACTCTGTAAAAATCTCAGACTGTTCTGGTCAGTTCGGTGCCCGTGGGGGGAAATTATTCAGTGTGATTTATGGCTCTTTTGCTGTTTATAACTTCCAGTGTTTGTCAACGTAATCAAGAAAAATAAGGTGAAGGGTTTTAATATGTGCTGGGAGCTCACTCAACTCCAGCTAATCTGGCAGCAGTGCCCATAAATGAATTGCCCGAGAGGCCACAAAGACTTTTCTCCCTGTTTCTCTCTCTCTCGCTCTTTCTCTGTGGGCCGATCGGGTCTATCTTGGTGAGTGTGGAATAGTGTGGCCTGGCTGAGCCAGCACTGGCGGATGTGTGAAATGTTCCCACGGTTGAAACTCTGCACGATAGAAAGCTGGAGTGCAGTAAACATGACCCCTACACCAGAGCCAGCCTCAGAATCTGCTTCGGACTTGGGCTGGGCGATAATGTCAAAAGAAGATATATTTTAAAATTGAATCAAATTTTTCAGTGTGAATCAGAAATCATGATGCATTTTCTTTCTGCACCATCATATATTTTGAGAAGATCTCTGAGCAGCTGAAACATGATTAATGATTAATATTACGATTCTTCACCTTCTGGTGCACAGAATTGGTGCTGAAAATCAGGACACATTGTAGAGGTGGGCAAAAGTCACCATGTTTTGATGGGAGGTTACAGAGTGTGTTTTGACTTGTAAATATGATGGTTTAGGTTTAATATAATCAGGGACAATAACTAAATAATAAAAAGAGGTTCATTTTAAGTGTGTGTGTGTGTGTGTGTGTGTGTGTGTGTGTGTGTGTGTGTGTGTGTCCGTCCCCACAGGTGCGTTATTCCTCCCACTCTCTGTTTGAGCACCTCAAGGGCATTCAGCAGGACAGTGCAGCCCTGCTGCAGTTTGGAGACACTCTCCTGCGTATCTTCAGAGACAACCTCCACAATGACAGGTAGAGCCACACTGGAGCCCATTCACCTCTACCACTGATGAGGACACAAACAGGAATGTCACGCATTACTGTTTTTGTTCCAGTAACTGATGTTTATCTGATTTTCAGTTTAAATCATTATGCATATACACAAGGATACAGTATTACAAAATGGGTTTGAGCATGTGGGTCAATACAGTGAGACACCTTTCGAACTGTTCAGACAAGTTAGTTATATATGCACTTTCAGTTCATATTTCCACTTCAAACCTGTAATTTATTCATTAGTATAATCAAAGATTGTTAAAAACATGTTAAAAAAAAACTAATCAAGGGGAAAAAATTCAAACTGTGCAAGAAAGTTCCCAAGTTCAGAGTTGAAGTGAACATAGTAGGGCTGGACAATATGACCGTATTTATCATTATTGTGAAAAATTACATCACAAAATGTCACCATATGCTTTTCTCACCAGCACTAAAAACGCTTCCCAACTGCAAAGCAAGCATAATTAGTTCAGTTCAGGGGGATTTAGTGCAGTGCAGTGTGTGCTTTCATATTTTTCATAGTAATTTTTAAATGCAGCACAAATTTTGGCGTTTTTATCAGATGTAAGAAAACAATAATGTGACATGATTTATCTTGAAAAGCTCTTGAAGTGTCATGATATTACATTTATGCTATATTGCCCCGATCTGCATAGAAGTATACAAGAGTAATTCATAGTGTATTTTATTTTTGTATCCATTAATATCTGTATCTGATTTTCAAATCCATATGGTTCGTATTTCATGGTTCATATGATCAATAAGCTTGTCAAAGAACAAATCTTCATACTGATTAAACCATGTGGCTAAAACTTAAAGTGAAAAAACGCATTACTCAGTTTATAATATTCAATTTTACATTTATTGGTAATTACATGGGGCTACTGATTTTTTTTTTTATAACAAACTATGAAAGTTGCATATATTAAAACACAAAAAACTCATAAATACTGTTAGATTTTCATGGAAAGTGTAATGTAAGATGTTCTGTGGCTTTTTCTTTATCATTTATGTTTTAATCTTTTAATACCATGGTACTGAAAAACTGTTTCTCCTGTGCCTACAGAGTGTCTGTCCCCTTTTTGAAGATGCTGGACCAAATCCTGGCTAACAGTTGCTTTGAGCTCTTTGTCAGTGTGGAGAAGTGAGTAGGGCAGGAGTATGACCCTCTACTGCACACCAGCACAGACACCAGATCATTCTCTGCTCAAACACATCAACAAGTTACATTTGAATCAAGTGTTTCCCAGCAAGAAAATCACCAAGACTTATTGTTTGTCACTTTTATTCTCTCTCTGTCTGACTCTCTCTCCCCCCTTAGTCACCCGTTCTGTGTGGAGTTGTTGTCACTGTGTAAAGAGGAGATTAAGAAATCGAAAGACATTCAGAAACTGCGCTCCTGCGTAGCAGTGTAAGTGCTGATGCATTTCCTCATGCAGACTGGTACACACACAACTCTTTTGCACTGTTTAGTTGACTCTTTAGTTTTGCACTGGAGCTCTGAGGATAATAAAGCTAACAAGCTGAAGTAGAAACAAGTCATTGAGATGCAAGTAGCAAGTAACACCCAATCCCATTTCACCCCTTCCCCCTACCTCTTACGCCTTACGCCTCCATTTTCAGCCCTAGGGGTAGAGCAAGGGTGTCCAGTCTTATCCACAAAGGCCAGTGTGGCAGCAAACACTATTTAAACATTTAATCAGTTGACATCCTGCTTTGTTGGAGTGAAAACCTGCAACCTCACCGGCCCTTTGCAGATAAGATTGGACATCCCTGGGGTAGGATGTCCCAGGGAGTGTCAACATACGAACGAGAAGCTGATAAATAGCTGACTTCAGCTTCATATCACTGAAGAACCAGGGGTGGGAGATGATAAATAATTGGTGCACCCCCTTCTCTGAAGGCAAATGATGCCCTTAAATATAACTAAAGACCCGGAAGCAAAGTCGCTGAACCTCAGCCTCCTTTGCTATCACTGCAGACTGTCAAGGTCACCTACAGAGCACAGCTAGTAGCCTGTTAATGAAGTAATGTTCTCTTTTTTTAATTTGAGGTTTGCCCCATTTTATAGGGGAAAATGTCAACCACTACCCCTTATAACTCAAGTTGAGCATTAAGAACAGTGGTAGGGGTAAAAATAAGAAATGGGATTGGGCCTAAGTCTCAGGTCTTGACACTTCAAATCAGGTTCCAAGTAAAGATACCTTGTTCAAGTCTGAAATCGAAGCCCAATTCAATACAGGCGAATCTCAGAACGAAGCCTGAGTCAGTAGAAGTGTCAAGTCAAGTCTGAATCAATACAGGTCTCAAGTTGAGTGCCAAATCAATAGAGGCACGTCCCAAGTCAAGGTCTGAGTCAAAGCAGTCAAGTCTTGGGTCGAGGCCCAAGTCAAGACAGGCATAGAGAACAGTATATAAGTTAGTAAAAGCAAAAGTTGTATAATTTCATTTTTTCAGACAAACCATCACTTTCATGAAGGAAAACTAGTCAAGGTAGAGCTGGGCAATGTCCTTTCCCCCCTTTTAAAGAGTAGTTCTATTGACTGTTTACTGATTTCCTCTCTCAGGTACTGTGGGCTCATCCTGTTTCAGGGTGATGTAAGGAAGAAGATTTTGGTGCAGTTGATGATGTTGCTGTGTCACCCTTTCCCTGTGGTGAGTCTGTGTGTGTGTGTCTCTGTGTGTGTGTGTGTGTGTGTGTGTGTGTGTGTGTGTGTGTGTGTGTGTGTGTGTGTGTGTGTTTGTGTGTGTGTGTATGACCCTTTCCCTTTCAACTTCAGCCTCTGCACAGCTGCGCATCTAAAATGCAAGTCAATGGGGAGATACTGCACATGACATTATTTGTGCAACTGTGGCTCTGACATCCTTTGGGTCATTGCATAAAACATCTTAAACCCACAGGGGTTTGTTTTATTTCTATAAGTAGGTTGTTTTATAATCTGTAAGTGGGTTTACCTTGTTCTTGTGGACACACAGTATACATTTACAAAATACGTCCTGTGAATAACTTTCCCATGCCCACTACATGGCTGATGTATAGTGCCAACATTCTCTTCTGTCAGCCTAAAATGGGCAGTGCTAATCTTGGGGTGTGTATATGTAGTCAGTGCCCTTACCAATCACATGATGTGGGTTGTCCCACCAATGTGTCTTTAACAAAACTGTGTTGCCCTTATGGTCTCTGTGTGTTCAAGATCTATAAACGTACTACAAGTGTAACTGAGATAGCAAGAACATTTATCCCTTTGCTCAGTCAGCAAGACATTCCGGCATTCCCTGGATGCACTTCCAGCAGTAAAGTGAATGAGAACCTTACCTTCTATAGATAGTGTTTTTAATGAGGTGCAGTCACAGTGGGCTCTACAATGCCACTTGTAAGCCCGTTTCACTCATTTCACTTGCACTGTTGTGTTTAGATCTGCTTGAGTGGCATAACAGGCTGTGTAGGACTGCTGGCTCTCAATCACACATTCTCATTAGAATATTAGGGCCACGCCCTGACCGTTCTTGGGTAGGTCTGATGTGTTTTTTATGCCAGGTTTTCTTTTAGTTCTTTCTTGTATTTTTACATTCAAACTTTGCTGGATGTGTAATATAACACTCAATTTTAGTATCTCACAAACATTTTTAAACCTGTACAATTAAATTTAAATTTCCAGCTGAAACTTTAACTTCAGGTCTAAAACTCAAATTACAATTATAATTCCCCTCATTTCGCATAGCTCACTTAAGGTAAAGGAAAGATTTAAAGCTGAAATTCACGTAAGAGTTTTTATGCTAGTGGTCTCTGAAGCTGCCTCTCTCTCTGTCTCTAGATCAGAAAGGCCACTGCCAGTCAGGTGTATGAGATGCTGCTGACCTATGACGATGTCATAGATGCAGCAGTGCTGGATGACGTCATGACCGTGCTGAGTGACACTAACTGGTGAGTGTTTTCTCTGGTCTCATGGAGAATGACCTACATCTCCAAGTCCTGTGACTATGCCGCTCTTCTTTTATTCCCTGTCTCAGGGAGAGTGACCTCACCACAGTGCGTTCACACCGGAACCAGCTCTGCGATTGGCTGGGAGTGCCACGACCCACTGTGCTGGCCAAGGTAATACAGTGAGACATCAGTCTTGTAGCAGCTCTTTTGCTGAGTTTTTACATTGTCATATATTTTTCTTCTTCTGAAAAGGGTTGATTAAGAATTTATTTTATTGTTAACAGAGATAAACAGTCAGAAACTAGCCCCCATTCAATTTCTTCTTTAAAATTGTTCTCGCTAACTGGAGATCAAAACATAATCATATTGGTGGTTAATCTGACCTGTTAGGTCTTTCATTCAGCTCCTGAAGTCCTAACCAATGGTCGAGCTCGCATCGCTGTATCTACCACAGCGAAAAAAAATCCTGATTTGATTATTTTCTGATAAGCATTTGAAGAATTTCACACTTTTGTTTCCAGCCTGAACCTAAAAATGTGCTTGCAGAGTTGAAAAAGAACAAGTATGACAATTCTATTATCTCTCACAGCAGTCATTATGCCTTTTCTAAAGGCATACAAGGCCCACAGGGTTCCTCACTGATTATTAATAACAGACTTAGAAGCTTACAGTACCTTTCAAAACTTTGGATGATAACAATTTGCTGTGTTGCTATAGAAAGGAAAACATGTTTCTCCAAGACAGGGCAAGACAGGGCAAAAAACATTCAATTTAATTTTTTATTAAAATTTTTTAAGGTAAAGAGGTTATTCAGAGTTATTTCTGAGTATTTCTATTGGTCCATTCATCATGAAATTTTCACATAATGTAAAGGGCAGCTGCTATGTTCAAATGATTTAGAAAAATAAAAATTGAAAAAAAAAATGGAGATTTGTGTTTTTCTTTGGACAGCAACAATATGACAACCTCATTGCTTTCAAATATGCAGTAGAAAGTTATAAAACTGCTGTAGTATAAAAGTATATTATAGTATATTAGTTATATTGTATATTTGTATTGTAGCCAACATGGCTCACCATCATTGCCTATTTGATTGATTTCTGCTGCTTTAAAAAGCCTCGCTCAATTATATAATGCAAATTAATTTTACTGTTATTTTGTGAAGTCATTGTGAAAAAAGCTGTGGTTTATTAAGTTGGTTTGGGTGCTTTTCCTGCTATAGATGGGGTATGGTGTCTGACTTGCCCAAGTATAGCACTGTTATATTATTGTTAAGGTTAGGGGTAAGGTTAAAAATAAGTGCGGTTTTTATTAATTATTATATATTAATTTGTCAGTGACCGTATACACTGCTAATGTGTGGTTTTCTGTCCTGAAAAGTTTAATCATGCATGTTTTTCCTCAGTCATTCGGACCTTCCTGTCTGATGTAGTATCTCTCTGTAAAGGTCATTTCTGCATTCTTAGTCTGGAAAATGTCAATGGGTGGCACAGCCTGGATCTCTTACTCTCTCTCCTCCCCTCTGTGCTCTCATTCACTGCACTAACAGTGTTCAGTAGTTCACTTTCTCTTCACATTCTCACCTGTTCTCTCTCTGCCATTTCCTTCAGCTCTGATTTCTCTGTTTCTTCCAGCACCTCCGCCCTCTCATCCTCTCTTCTGCTTTTAATCTCAGCCTCAAATCTCTGCATCACAAATGTCATGGTAGGCATTGTAGGAGTCTTTATAAAGGGCTTGTCTCACTTTGTAGGCCATTTTTAAAATACAACTGGCCTCACCTGTAACCTGAACTCTACTGATCAAACTCTACTGACCAAACTACTGATATCTTTCTTTGTTTGTGTTTTTCAAAGCACAGCACCAAGTTGTGGTTACATTTCAATATGTTCCAGTTCCTCTGAATGGAATATTAACACCTGTCACTCTGTCACTCTGTTGTAGGCATCTATCAAATGTTTTTTTTCACCTCTGGTCAAATTACTTTTTTTTTTTTTTTTTTTGGGGGGGGGGGTGAGTAAAACATTAATACATCCTCTACAGAGAACACACTTACCTGTGACATTTTCTCTGCAAATTTTAGTGCACAATTTTATATTTCATCCAAGAAGCCATAATTGGCCTTGTATTCTTGATGGGTTGGATGGCCCGTCCTCAGCATCACTCAGCATGTAGTCTCAGCTTCAGATGCTCCACTCACATGTAACTGAACATTTAATACCCTTTTCATGTTGAACTGGTCACTGCTGCTTGGGTTTGTCAAGTTCCTTTCTGACTGGCTGTCCACATGTTTATGCATTTGCTTGCTCTGTGTGGCATGACTGAGCCTTTTGGAGTGTGATGTAGTAGCTGGACTCGGTAATGTTTGTGACATTCTTGACATGAGATCTATAAGTTATTCAGGAGTGTTCTTCAAAGCATTTAGGAGCTTTTAAATGAGATGTCCTTGCAGAATTACTGACCTATCAGTTTGTTTTGCATGGGTTTGTTTTTGTTGTTGCCCTGTTTTGAAAATAGCCTGCTCCTATACGTCGCAATAAAACAGTGCAGATGAGTATTTTGCATATTAGTTAATGGCTTTCATGTTGATGTAGACAAGTCTAAGACACATTAACAGATGAAACGAAAAATCCCAGGTGGTTGCTAGGCTGTTGCTGTGGTATCCATGTGGTTGCTAAGGTGTTGCTAGGTCATTGCTGTCTTATTCCAGGTGGTTGCTAAGGTGTTGCTAGGTCATTACTTTGGTATCCGAGATGGTTGCTAAGGTGTTTCTAGGCCATTATTATGATGTCTCTTGTGGTTGCTGGGCACTGCTATGGAATCCTAGATGGTTGATAAGGTGTTACTAGGCTCTTACTATCATATTCCATGTGGTTGCTTATGTGTTGCTATTACTATGGTATCCCAGCACGTTGCTAAGGTGTTGCTACGCAATTGTTATAGTGTCCCAGGTGGTTGCTAAAGTGTTGCTAGATTGTTGCTTTGGCATTCCAACTGCTTGCCAAGGTAAAGCCATTGCTGTGGTATCCCAGGTGGTCGCTAAGGTGCTTCTAGGCCATTGTTATGGTGTCCCAGGTGGTTGCTAAGGTGTTGCTGGACTATTGCTAAAAAAACATACATGCAATTGATGTGTATGTGTGTGCGTGTGGTCCCAAAAGCACACCATTCTCATAAAATTGCTACCAAAAAGCAAAGATTAATAAAACAAAAAACAGTAAGTTGGCTTTTTTTTAAGCCAACTTAATAAAAACCATTCCTGTGGCCGGTAATTACAGTAATGTGTTTATCCGACTCCTGACACGAGCCTAGTACTTTATTTAATTTAACATTGGAAGTTATGGTATTACCCAAAACATTTCAGAAGTGTTTTAAAGAGTGTCAAACTCCTCTAAGCCTTCCCATTATGACTGTAAAGAGAGTGTGTGTTGGCTTTATTATTTTGAGGTGAGCACAATGGTCACGTTTGTTTGTTCATACTAATTCCATATACCACAGACTTTCCCTAACCAGGTCTTTTTTCCACTTTATTTTATCAAAGGATTGCCAGCTATGAATGGTTTCAAACAAAGGTTTTAGATTACAGTCTGTTCATATCTTTCTGTTTGTGCTTTCCAGAGTCCAGCCCAGTAGCTGTGTCCAGCCAACATGAAGCTGCAGCTTCTGGACATCTGTCATCTTGTGACACACTTCCACTCCTCCACACTGCACCTCCTTTCTTTTTCTCTTCTGATCAGCCGGGTTTGTCGTGTTAGATAACATTCTGATTGATGTTGAACGCCAGGCTGTATTTTCAACCTCTAACATGTTACTGTCAATAAACAAAAGGACAGATGTGTTCATAGTGGTGATGTTCCATTTGATTTGGTATCTTTCACACACTTGATTTAGTCTCAGATTGTGAACTCATCCAATGTAAAGTAATTCTAAGTGGTAAGACCTCTTCGTACAAGATACTTTATGTCCCTTACAGTTACATAAACTAGCCAGTACTTTTTCAGGTTAGATTGGATGGGGCTATAGCCTATATTTATCTCTAGAAGCATTGGGTTTATAGCTCTTGAGGAATTTCCTCTTCACAGGCACACACCCACGATGTAGTAATTAGGTTAAGAGAACACAAGTGTATTGGGGGCAGTTGGATTACATACCACTCTAACACCCCTTAACAATTAGCAAACCAGCTCAGTTCCACTACTACGGAAGAGCCAAGGCAACACTGCTCGAGAGAAACAACTTAGGACTGAAACTCAATCTAATCCTCTTCACTGTGCTCCAGGGAAAGTGTTAACATTTAGTTGGAGAGGCACTTCGCCTGGTCATGGCAGTTAAAATGGTGGGTCAGCCAAAAATCTCATTTACACAGTCCCCCCCCCCCCTTATCCAAAGTGTAGTTCATCAGCGAAGACATGCTTCCTGTGTAATGATGGCTTCTTCAGTTTTGCACTGCAGTTACAAGGGTAATGTAGCTAACAAGTAACCTTATGCTCAACAATTAGCATTATGCAAACTGCATGCCTAAATAGACACTTGCTTCACACTATGTGGAGTTGTAACGTCAAATAGACCTGTTTGTGATTTCTGACACTGTATGAATAAAACATGGACAAAAGTACAGACAAAATTCAGAAAATGGCTGCCTCTGTTTATACTGTATGGCCAAAAGTGTGTGAGCATGGGTGTTTTGGCCACACCCATTTGTTATCATGTATAAAATCAAGCACAAAGCCATGTAATCTCTAAAGACAAACATTGAAGAGCTCAGTGACTTTAAACGTGGCATAGTCATGGGATGCCACAAGTGAAATTTCTTCCCTGCTAGACCTGCCCTGGACAACTGTAAGTGCTATTAGCATGAAATAGAAGCACCTAGGAGCAGCAACAGCTCATCCATAAAGTGGCAGACCATGCAAGCTCACAGAGCAGGGCCTCTGAGTGCTGAAGTACATAGTGCATAAACATCACCAATGCTCTGTCGTGTGGTTCACTACAGACTTCCAAACTGCCTCTGGAAGCAATAGAGCAGTGAAAATGTGTTTTCTGAAGTGAAGAATCACGATTCACTATATGGTCGAGTCTAACAGACGAATCTGGGTTTGGCAGATGCCAGGGGAGCGCTATGTACCAGAATACAAAGTGCCAAAAGTAATATTTTGTGGAGAATGGATAATGATCTGGAGCTATTTTACTTCTAGTGAGAGGTAAAATTAATGCTACAGCATACTAAGACAATTTAGCCAATTATATGCTTCCAATTTTGTGGCAAGAGCTTGGAGAAGGCCCTTTCCTGTTCCAGTATGACTGCACCCTGTGCATAAACCTGGACGTAGAGGAACTCCAGTGTCCTCAGCCCAGCTGAACAACCCAACACCACTAAACACCTCTGGGATGAACTGGAACATAAATTGTGAGCCAGGGTTTCTATTCCAAGATTAATGCTTGACCTCTCAGGGGAGACGGGGAGGAGAGCTGCAACTCCGTACTTAAAACCATGTTTTTGGAATGAACTGTCTAAGAAGCTGTTATAGGTGTGAGGGTCATTTGTCCACATACTTTTGCCCATGTAGTGTAGCTATGTAATGTTCTTGTAATTACTAACCAAGGTTGCCAGTATAATTATAGGAAGCCTTTTATAAAGATAGGTAAAAAAAAAGGTCATTTGGAAGCATAACAGCAATGAGTGTTCTCCTATAATGCTTGATGAGATTTAGAGAATCTCTCCAGACCCTCAGGGTCTGAGGTTCTGTCTTTTGGACTCTTACCTTCAGTTCACGCCACATGTTTTCAGTGGGGTTTAGGACAGGGACTGGGATGACCAAGTCAAAATCTTGCTTGTGTTCTCATTGATCCATTTTTATGTGGATGTATGTTTTGGATCATTGACCTGGTAGAAGATCCAATCACAACCTAGTTTTAGCCTTTTGGCAGAGGCAGATTTTCATTTAAAATCTTCTGGAACTTCTTGGAGTCCATGATGCCATATGTTCTAACAAGGTTCCCAGGACCTTTAGAGGAAAACAGTCAAAAGGCATCACATAACCACACTTAGCAGTAAGGATGGAGTTCTTTTCTGTATAACCATCCTTCTTTTTGTGCCAGACCCATCATGAGTGTTGCCAAAAAGCTCTATTTTGGTTTCATCTGACCATAGAACCCAGTTCCAGTAGCATCTAAAGACCTCCAAGTGCTTTAAACTTGTCATTAGATCACAGAAAATGCTTTGTTCTTGCACACCTTTTATAAAGTTTGTGAGCAAGAAGGTAACATATAGTTTTGGAGACTTGGTGACCCCAAAGTGCTACCATCTTCTGCAAATTACAAATCTCCATCTGTGATCCTTGGAGAATCACATCTCTCATTTTTGCCTCTCTAACTCTCCCTCTCTCTGTGCATAGGGGACAAAATACACTTGCATCCTCTCAAAGGCAGGTTTACTACAGCTCTGGTTGTTTTAAACTTAATTATTGCCTAAAAAAAATTAATTAGTCGTATTTCATGACCATGTTGTAAAACAAAACAATAAAAAAGCCTGGAATCTAGTTAAGGTGTGTGGAGACAATACAATAATATGTCATAATAACAATATGTAATACGTAATAATATGTAATACATTGGTTTTCTACTAAACGTACTTGATACAAACCCTTGAAGGTTCCGCTCCAGAGACACATTAGTACCTTTTTTCTAAGAGTGTAGGAACTTCTAGCAGTGCCAATAGATTTGTTTGCATAGACGAAATTTACTTCAATGAAAGAAGATTTCTCTCATATTTACAGTGTGAGATTAAGCTAATTAACCACAAGGACATTATGACATTTGGGGCAAAGGGAACGCTATGAAAATGAGTTTTTGGCCAAATCACTACTTTAAGCTGCTACCCCAGCTGGCCGTGCTAGCTTAATGTTGACCAGAGGTGCCAGAGGCAGCCTAGGAGGCCTGGCCATAAGCAGAGAGATGTAACCCTATTACTCTCACTTTTTCACTACAGACCGAGGCTGCAGTCAGATCCCAGAGAACAGCCTGCATTGTTTTGCCCTGCACAACATTTTTTTCGTAGAGAAAACAAATGGCCCATTGTTGAGCTCAGGCCAGGCTGGATGGGCCTTATACTGGTGCAGAGAGGTAGACGAAGTAGCGTGATGTGGCCTGCTATCACATGGCTGACTCGGCCTTGGACTCAGACTCACTTTGTCCTCATGTTCCCCCCATAGCAGCCAGCAGGCTTCCTGTAAATCTGATATATCTTCACCTTGCACTTTCTTCCAGCAACTCCAGGCACAGCTTTTAGTTTATCGCCTTACGTTGGCGTTGGTCATGGGTCATGAATCAGTTGACCCTGCTAGCTCCCTAACAAGACAACATGATCCAAAAAATGTATTCTTATTGAATTATGAATATTTGATTTGTTGTAAGTATTCAGATTGGGTAGTTATATGTTGACTGGTGGACCATTGTTGGTGAATGTAACTGAATTTGCTAGGCATTAGGCATTAGCATGGCCGATGTGTACAGCCATTGGAACAGAGCAGAATGTGTCATCTCTGAAATGAGTAATGATGCCAGTTCACACTGATGCAAGCTGCTTGCAAGATGTCCTGAAAAAGCTGTGCAAATCTGTATTTTACAAAAGGAGAGGAAGAGGTTCACTATGAGGTTTCGTGAGATTCAGTCTGTTCAGGACGGTTTCAGTTCATTTCAGTTTAATTCTGTTGCACTGTACTCTTACCTTCTACTCTGATTTACAGAATGATATCATCTTAAACACAATAAAATATTGTAAACTAAAGGGAATTGACAAACTACATCATACCTAACATTGTTGAATCATGCCTAGGTTAGCAGTAAGCTAACATTAGCAAGCTAAGTTAGCGGGTAACCCAGTAGGCTACACAAATTACATTAATACATTTAAAAATTAAATCTATTTTCTGTTGATTGGTATTAAATCTATTTTCTAACTAAATGTAGAAAATCTCACATTGCAGCTTCCTCTTCCAATACTTAGCTGACCCTGGGGCAAACCGTGTGCCATGTTCCACACTTGATTTTACAGAGGTTCTAGAACATCAGTCTATTTGCATTTTCCAGTGAACACAATGTTGACATTAAGTGGATCATTGTTTGCAAACAACCTGGCATGTTACAAACCTCAATTTAAAAAAAGGGACTAGGATGTGATGATGCTTTTGTATAAAAAGAGCAATCAGGAATGGTCTAGTCCTTATGGGCAAGGATGGGTCAAGGCCACACTGTAAAAAGTTCACCACTTTGCCAATGACAAATAGCCAATGAAAAGACCACCAACCTGGACAGTCCAAGGAAAGGACCGTCCAATTTGTTACCAGTTCAAAAGCCAGTGCCCAAGCATCTGTGCCCCATGGGTAATTTGCACATCTGTGAAGGCACTATTAACACAGACATATAAACTGTGGCCATAAGTATGTGGACACACCTCTTGATTATTGAGTTATCTCCATATACAAAGAGTGGCTGTAGAAGGGGTCAGTGACTTTAAATGTGGCGCTGTCAAAAGATGCTACTTTTGTGTGTGACATTTCTCCCCTGCAAGATCTGCCCCTGTCAACTGTAAGTGCTACTATTATAAAATGGAACAGCTTTGCTACGAAGCGGTTGACCATGCAAATGCACAGAGTAAAGCCACCAGGTCATGAAGTGCATTGCAAGGAAAGATTGCCCAGTATTTCAATGCTGGAAGCTACATCAAAACAAGAATGGTGTCAAGATCACTATGCACAGTGGCAAGCATCAGTTGGAGTGGCATAAAGCACAACAGCATTTGTTGTCTTGAGCAATTCTCTGGTGTGAATTACTCATCACTATCTGGCGGTGTGATTAATTAAAACTTTGATTGGGTGCCAGGCCTTCTCATCCAGCATTAAGTGCCTCACCTCACAAATGCTCTTTTGACTGAATGGGAACAAATTCCCACAGATACATTCCAAGCCTTCTCAGAAAAGTAGAGACTGTTATACCCACAAAGGTGGAGCCCAACTCCACATTAATGTCCATGGTTTTGGATTGAGATGTCCAGCAAGCTAATATAGTAGTGATGGTCAGGTGTCCACATACTTTTGACCATAAAGTTTATATACGTGTTCCGGAGCAACGCGCTGCCTTCTTGACAATGTCATTTTCAGGGACATCCATGCTTACTTTAAATTGACAATGGCAAGCCACAATAGGCCATGTCTTATAACAGCATGGTTGCATAGTCAGAGTATGCATGTGCTACAGTGACCTGCTTGCAGTCCAGACCTCTCTCGCATTGAAAACGTGTGACGACTTATGCACAAAATGCAACAAAGGCCCTGTACAGTTGTGCAGCTGAAAACTTGTATAATGGAATCGTGGCAAAATGCTGCTGTCTTCAGCCCCCAAAACATTAATAGGTGTTGTTAAAAGGAAAGGTGGTCTAACAAAGTGGTAAACATGCTCTGTTTGCCACAATTTGGAATGAGGAAAACATCAAATATCATGTTCATTCTTGTTTTCAATTCATTTCAGGCCAGAGTGTAATAATCACTGCTTTTTGTTTTAATTAGCATTTCACTTACTGACCTACCTTGGAAGTGAGGTTTGTAAATTAAAGCTAGTTGATGTTAGCGAGCTGCTAACGTTGGCTGGATTCAATGACGTGAGGTGCTGCGTGGTAATTAAGTTGGCTTGAAAATTCCAACTTACTGTTCTTCATAATCTTATTATTATTATTCTACGCTCAAAATATAAAATGTTTCTTGTCTCACAGTTTTTTCGAGCTAGAACCACAAAACTTTGTAGGAAGTGCTGAATTTAAGGTGGAACTTTAATTAACATAGCACTAAATGTAAGTTGGCACAGAATGAAAGGTGGAACTGCATTTAAGTTTGCACTGAATTTAAGGTGGAACTTCAATTAAAATAGTATTAAGTTTGAGGTGGAACTGCAATTAGCATAGCCCTAAATTAAAGGTGTAACTCTATTTAAGGTACCACTAAAATGAAGGTGGCACAAAGTTTAAGGTGGAAATGCATTTAAGTTTGCACTGAATTTAAGGTGGCTGTGAATTTAATAGTAAATTTAAGGTGAAACTGCTTTTAAGGTCGCATTAAATTTAAGGTGGAACTCTCTTTAAGGTAGCACTAAAATCAAGGTGGCACAGAATTTAAGGTGGAACGCTTAGCAACAATTTAGCAACATTTTAACAACCATCATCAGTCTTCCACCATTTTAACCTTTTATATTTTTTAACTGGCTTTTTCAAGACAACAAAGTTGATTCATGAACTTTCCCTTTCTAGTTTGTCATTGTTGTTATGATTGTACCCTACAGAAATTCAGTCACTAGTCAGTGAAGTGTTTAGCCTACTTTAAGTATTTAGCCCACTACAAGTAATCGGATCCAAATTGATGCACATGCATAGAGCACCACTTAGTGTAGATGTTACCATGACAACGAGCATAACTCTAGTCAGAGTGAGACGATGAGTTTCCAGCTGTACTTCTGTAAGTACTTCCAAACGTACTTACACTTTCCGATTGGGAATGTAATCGGATACACTTATACATACAGTTTATATGGTCATCATTCTTCCATTTAATTATTTACAGGATTACCCATCTCAGAAACTGTATTCCGAATGGCCTCACTCGGGCTAGTCTATTCCAATTGAGCTGTATACATGGACCTATTCTATTCTGATTGAGCTATTAATTGGATTATTAAGAGTTTATCAGGCTGCATGTAAACATGGCTATCCAGACATTTATACATCATATTTAATACCTGAAATATGTGTTAATTGGTTTGGTCAAATTTGACCCTGTGACCCTGAACATGTTTAAAGGGTCCACTGTATTGAAGTGTATTCAGTTGGAAACTGGGATTCGTGGGTTGTCATTTCTATTAAAAAGCTCCTCTGTTGCTGCAGTCTGTCTGAATGTAGGCTAAAGCAAAGCTGTCTCCGTACACCTTCCCCCAGCCTGGGGTGTTTGGTTTGTCTGGGGTTTCACGTTCCCCTCCGTTCTGTAATTCGATTTTAATTAATGTGGAAGGCTAGATGGAAATTCCTGTTTTTGTAAAGACACAGGGTGTGTGTGTTTTTTTTTTTATATATCTCAGCAGATCTGTGGTAAACGGAGCGGCTTCGCTACAGTGCACGGCATCAGCAAGAATGCTAATAATTCTAAAGGGCTTACAGTTGGACCACAGTAGCCATGGCAATGGCCTGCTCACAAAGCAGGCCTTTTAGAGCTCAGGAGAAGGATGGGGGGATCGCATGAACTCCCTCCACTGTGATATTAGGACAAATCTGCTTCCCCTGTTTCCCCCTGAGCCGTTTGTTATGGGATTACGTGGTGCCCATAGTGATTCACACCGCTGCTGGATTATGCAGCCTAACTGTGCTTTAATAAAGTACAAGTTATGGACTGCTCTCTTTATTTGGAGAGAAAAGGTGCATGGTTCAAAAAAATGTGTCTGGGAGTGAGTGAATATACTATTGCAATGTCCTTTACCATTTTTTCATCATGTCGAAGGTATTAGCTGACATGGCTGGCATTTTATCATTTGAATGGCAGTAAAGCAGTAAGCAGTAAAAAATGAAACCTTGAAATCTTGGTGTACTTTGGCGTCCCAGACATTGATGTCTCACCAGGATAATATCATCCTGGAACTCCTCAACTCATTTGCATAATTTAAAGCCAGTATATAACTCTGATGGAAAGAATTTGTTCCCTTGGAATTGCAAGGTTATCGAGTTGCTCACATATTCTTACTCTGTGACATCTTCTTAACATTAAATGAGGTGTTTTTTTAAGTTGTGTGCATTTTATTCTGTCTCCAAAGTCATACTCTAACTTAGTTCTATAAGGTTCTTTTTGCAAGCCACTCAGCACTTTGAACACACAAATCAGGTCCTCCTTCTTTGCCGTGTCATCCCACTGCTCAGCGACTGCGGGAGAAGTTTATGAAACATGAAAACATGTTAAAACTCTACCTGTCCTTAAAACGTCGTATTGTCCTAAATTATGTAAATGTAATGTCTTAAAGGTAATTCAATGGTAAATATTTTGAATTGATGGGGTCTTAATCACTACATAAACATTCATTTCATTCATTCATCCACCTTTTTTCTTCTTTCTACCAAAATAAGACATTTTGGTGCATTAGAATCAACATTTGTGATATAAACAAAACCTCACACTGCCTTTATGCTGACCTGCCACCCTGGACAAGAAAACTGAACAAGAAAAAGATGATTTGTCTTAAAAAAAAGAAATGTGTCATTAAACATAAATAAATAATACAAAGAAATGTCATAAAAATGTCATAGAAAGCATTAAATGTAACTTTCTGAGACATGTAGACTCTCTGTTCCAAAGCAGAGGTCCTGACTTCCAGTCTTAATATTTCTGCCGCTCTTTAAACAGATTTAATACGAATAAACAATTTACACAATTTCACCCCTTATCCCAGATGTAGTGCATCAGCCAATTATATTTGGTGTCCAAGGCTATCGTTGCTATAAATTAATGAAACACTAACTTCAGGTTTTAAAATAAATTACCACTGAGTTGTGTGTAGCCCTTGAAAACCATTGCTTTCATGTTTTGCCACATAGAACTTTATAATTCCCAGCAGAAAGTGAGTTCTTACGATTAGAGGTTTCTATCTGCATTTGACCTGTTCCAAAAAAAATTGATAGGATTTTGATATTGTACATTTAGAATACATTTAAACTGTTCCACATATCAGTTCTGCTGTCTGCAATGCAAAATCTTTGAAGCTCAATATCTCGAAACTGTTAGAACCTTAGAATTCCAGCCTTTGTATCTTTTTTTTATATTTCAATTGTTAAGATTGTAAACGAAATCATTCAGTGTTTTTGATTGTTGTTTTGTTTTGAAATTGTTATTTGTAGAGAATCTTACCAACTCAGATGTTCTTTCCAGTGGTGGTGATAGGGGTGATGATACATCTGCTTCACAAATATAACCATTTTATTTACTATCCAAAATGACTAGTGAACCTACACACATTCAAAATGTCATGTAGTGATAAATTTGGGAAAAAAGAGAGTTTTTGGCTTCCCAGCACTCAGCATGTACCTCTCTTGCATGAATAAAGTTTAAAAATAGTTTTAGGCCAGGTCATGAAATGATGTCTCAGGCATCTGATGTAATAACTTTGTAGCTTTTAGAGGCATTAAACTCTATTTTGACTTTGTTTCACATCAAACCAGTCGGAATGACTTTGTTTACATCTTAAGGATTGAATTATGCAGACTTTTTGAAAATCTGTGGACATCCTTTTTTTTTGTTAATGATATCACAAAAAGGAGAGGACTGCTACATGGCCACACAAAGGCACACAGAAGCTCTAGACCTTGTGATTCTGATCGTTTTCTGTTTCTATTTGTCTCCTGAGTCGTGGTGTGTAGGCTCACATTAAAGAGAACATTGTGCTCTCCTGTGTTAGAGGGGTTTGTACAGCAGTGTCAGCGGTGCATGTGCATGAAATAGAAGACACAAAACACATCGAACTTAAGAAGTTTTGTTTCTCAAGCAGTGCGGCAGAAATATCCACTAAATGAACAGGAACATACAAAGCACAAAAGGTTACCCGAAGGCTTAATTTGTTATATAATAGAATATGTAATAGAAAACCACATGTTCCTGCTGGTAGAAATTACCATTATTGTTAGAATGCATTAAAAAATTGCAAATGTTCTTTCTTTGATGTTTTTCTGAGTGAAACAGGACAATCAGGCAGAAAATGAACATGACCGGGATAAGATTTTATTGTTTATGGTTTGATTGGAGCATCAAAAATAAACATGGAATCAGACTCTGATGGTCAGCAGAATCCGTTATGGGTGTTATTTGATAAACAGAGGCTGCTAGCACAGTGTCATCTGTAGTGCACTTGCTTACATACAATTACTTAGCAGTAGATGCTCAAGTATAACAAGGCCTTGTGCATGAATGTTATATGCCAAAGTTACATTACATATTTTGATGATTTTTTAATAGGCTACTAATAAAGTACATTAAATTAAATTAAATTAAATTAAATTAAAGTACAGGTTTCCTCAAGACTGGGACAGAATGTCCATTACAATCAGACAATGCAATACAATGCAAATACACTTTTTGTGCTTGTACTGTACTGGTAGCATGTTCCATTCTCTATTTTACAGAGCAGCTTTACAGGTCTTGACAAAGGTCAGTGCTCTATGGCAGAGTTTGTAATTCCTCTCCTTACTGCAAGAATCCTGTATGATAATGATACGAAGAGAGCATGAGAGTCATGATGGACGGTCTTTTATTTTCATTTTGATTGATTCTTTTATTGTAAACATTGTAAACACTTAAAACTGCTCTTTTAAAAAAATACATTCTGAATGTATATTTTAAATTTTTACTTTTAATGCATTATCATGATAAGATCTGTGATAAAAGGTTAGGTAAGAATTTTGATATTTTTCTTTATTTATATACCAACACATGCCTAAACATGACTGAACTCCAAATGCCAGAGCCAACTGTCAGTAACATGAATTATGTAAGCCTTAATTACACAGTTATTACTTGACATACTACGTGATTTATAATAACAGTTATAAATTGGTTTATCCAAGCTCTGGAGACATCTACAAAGAATTATTACAATACCAGTTAGTGATTTGATGTCCATGATTTTGAATTGATTCATGTTGTCCGTATTTCATGCCTGTTCAATTCACATATAGTGTTCATGGTCATTTCTGGTGAGAGCACCGCTTAGCAAAGGAGGGGTACGTCTTAGAGTTGAGCCTGTGTGCTAATGCTAAGCCCTCAGGCGATAGCTCCTGTGTGGGCCTGGTGTAACTGTAAAGTTGTTATGGGGGTGTTTGTATGTTGCCAGGTGTAACTACTGCAGTCCGGGCAGACACTTGACGCTTTCACCTCATTACAGTCTAATAGGCTCAAGTTTGATAGCAAAGCCTGGGTGCTAATGGCCTGCAATATATGGAGTCTAGCTAGGCCCTAAAGGCAACTTTGCAGGAGCAGAACAGCATCGTCTGTAGTCTACTTGCTTAAAAGTGCGTTTACTCAGCAGCGGAGTTCCCCAGTTTAACACCAAGGCTCTGTGTATGCGAGCTGTTTGGAAAAGTCATCTTACATATTTTGTTGATTTTTTTGCATTAAAACAAGGAAACTTTTGCAGCAATTTATTAAATAAAATCCGGCAAACATTCTTTCTCTGCCATATTTTCAAGTGAAACTGGATAATCAAGCAGGAAATAACTTTAGGTGGGATATGATTTTGTTTTTCATGATTTGACTGGAGTGTGAAAAACAAACTAGTCAGACTCTGGTCAGCAGATTCAGTCTGTTCTGCAGAAAAGCCAGAGAAACAAACAGATTTTGTCATAGAAAGTAATACAATATTTTTATCTGTAGTTTCCGACACACACTCACACACATTTGCTAAGACGCTTATTCTTCTGGGTTGTGGGAGGAGCTGGAGTCTATTCCAGCAGTCATTGGGTGGAACGCAGGAAACACCCTGAACAGGTTGCCAGTCCATCAGAGGGCAGGTTTCTGAAACATGATTCATTAATTGTTATGTATTTGTATTTTATAAGATGTAGAAGTGAAAATGTGCTGGTTAGGTGGTCAATCTCTTCACGCTTAAAATATGGTTCTTCAAGGGATTTTCAGTAAAGAAAATGGTTTTATACAGAATCATGATTAAAAGTTTCTTTGCCTTGATAAAGTGTTCTTCAGATTCATGGAAAATGTGCTGTAGATGGTTCTACATAGTACCTTTTTGAAAAGGGGTCTTCCATTATTACAGGCCTTGCAACATAATTTATTGGTGCAAAGGACTCTTAAATCATGTAGAGAGTTCTTTGACTGTTCATGGTTCTACATAGAACCATATTCTTTGTTGATGAACCCTTTTAAGAGTGTAGCATCTGTGTTGCTTTTAGGGCAAAACAAAGAAATAAAGACTAGAAAATGTTAGAATATCATTCAAATATACGTGGGTGAGCAAGAGAGTGTTTGTGTGTGTGTGTGTGTGTGTGTGTGTGTCTGTGTATACATGTGCAGCTCGCTCCATCATCAGCTGCCTCTCCTCCAAGTGTCTCAGCCTCACAGCCTTGGCAGATATTTGAACTACCCACTCGTGCTAACATGAACCGGGGTTGCCGGTGTTAACTAACCAAAATAGCTCATAAGTGATTACTTCACAACTGGTCACAGCAGGTGGCAGTGGAGGTGATGATGGGTGTTTTCACTTGATGATTGGTCAGAGTGGCATGAGGGGGAGGGGAAACATGATATCATTGGTTAGTGTAATTTTTCCCGCCTACTGGAACACAGGGATGCAGCTGAGGTGGGCAAAAGTCACTACACTGTGATCAAAAATGACATAGAAACATGATTTTGTCTTTTTGCATGATATGATGCAGTGGATTATGCTTCATGTGACAAATGACATGAACTAAAAAGAAAGTCCATTATGATTTCATGTTGATTTCAAAGCACAGATACTTTTAAATTGATTACATTGGGGGAAAAATAGTAACATTGCCATGCACGAACGTTTGAACACCCTAAGTCAGTACTTATTAACACCGTCTTTGCCAGACACCACAACTTGTAAACTCTTTTTATGGCCAGCTAGGATCCTTTTCACCTACTCTTCCTGGCTGAACACTTCTGTTTATGCTATATTCTTTGCCTACCACTGCACATTTAAGATCTGCCCACAGATATTCAATAATATTCAACTCCATTGCTTAACAACTGGACATGATTTGAGGCACATTATGATTTAGACATATAGTTTGCATAAAGCTAATTGGGGTATATAAGCTTTCATTAATTGCTGGCAACGTTAGCCTTGGACACCGAATATAATTGGCTCGTGCACTACATCTGGGATAAGAGGTGAAATTGTTTAAATTGTTTATTACTATTAAATCTGTTTAAAGAGCAGCAGAAATATTAGGACTGGAATTCAGGACGTCTGCTCTGGATATTGCTCAGTCACACTGGTTTAGGCTGAAACAGGACCATGACAAAGGACATGAAGGGCTTTACTTATAGGCCATGAATTGCATACATATACACACACACAAATATATATATATATATATATATATATATATATATATATATATATATATATATATATACACACATACATACATACACTATATATCAATAATATCTGCCATAGCGCCACAGGTTCACACCAGCTGTTTCACTTCAGCCGACACTTGCTTTGGTTTTTCTTTGCGAGTTTTAGGCTAATCAAAATTTTTGTTGTTTTATAAATTTATAATAAATTTGCATTGGCCTAACATCATATTTTAAACTTTACTCTAAAAAAACACTTTGATTTGAATGCATATAGAGGTTCACAGAGTAAATATTACACCAACTACAGCTGATGTGGCCTGGGTAAACTAATGGGTTATGTAGACAAATAGTTCAGTTCACTTACCCTTAATACAGGGGCTTTATGTATACACTTACATTACATGGGGATGAATAAAACTTAAAGAGTTTAACTTAAGCAGGTTAAACTGAGCATAATATTAAGCTTTAGGCTAAAATAAACTTTTGTTTTTGATCGTATCCCTGCTGAAAATTTTTGTACAGAGAACACACATCTGCACATTTTAATGCACAACAACTTATTTCTTTTATTTAATATATTGGAGAACAAAATAAAACATTAAATGTGACCTTTGCAAAAGTAGTGGTATATTGTGTATTTTATTTTTCCAATATTTTAAACTAATATGCAAACAAACTGTACACCAAAACCTGCTGAATAAATGCCATGTTTACGTTTCTTCCCTGTAGAGGATGTTTTAACTTATCTCACTTCAGCTAATCAATTAAACATATAATTTAAGCAGGAATGGTCAAACCTCTGCATACGACTGTAACCAAAGCAGTCTGTTGAATTCTAAAGCATCAAAAGAGAATTACAACTGCGTTCAGTGCAGGAACCAACATAAACATCATAAGCAGAGTTGGAAAATAAATAAAATATAAGAAAATGTTGGATATGGTCCCCTTAAGCCATTAAAATTCAAAACTTTAATAAAAAGAATGTTCCCGTCTTGCTGAGAAAAGGAGGAAGTCCACTAATAAAGGGATTTGGAGAACATAAAAGAATGAAATAATCAGCTGTGTGCCATCTGAGAGAGATTTGGGTTTGAAAGCAGCATTGATTTTGAGCATGTTTTTACTAATGCGCTTGTTTACAGAGATTTCCGTTCCACAAGAAGGCTATATTTGAAAACCCTAATCCTGCATGTGGTAGGCCTGTCCAAAATGCGGTAGAGTCTCTGCTGAGAAGTGGTCAGGAATGTTTTTGCTCTCTGGACTTCGAGCTAAATAGATATATTAAATCCCCCTTCATCTCTCATTTTTTTATCTACCATCAAAGTCTGCTGTTTCTGTGTTTAGCCAGGAAAGAGAACAGCATTTATCAAACATGGACCCTAAAAGCCAACTATGTGCACAATCCGGAAGATATATTTGTAGACCCGGGCAATTTTTTATGTTCTGCAGACAGAAAAGGGTTACAAAAAGAGAACTTTCAGTGGAAATAGCCAAATAAGTAATTATATGATTGATAGAAATAGCAGAGATATTGTAGCTATATGATTATGGAAGAAATGGCGGAGCTGCTATAATTATGATCATGACAGCTGATGCGGTCTTTTCTCCAGGAAACCACGCTCTTTATATCTTCCCAAGAAGCCGTAATCGACAGTTTGAGAGGCATGTGCTCCCTGCCTAGGAAATTGCCACGTTGTTGTTTGGAATTATAGTCATTTGAGGCCAGAGGCAGCTGGATTGCGTTGGGAATGTGGGCTGATTGCTGGATGTGTGCGTGTGCTTTTATAGGCCACAGCTTAATGGCCAGTGTGTTTTTATATAGCGCGTGTGCTGGGATGCTTATGGGCCTTCTGGCTAATTGAGCGGAGAGGTCAGATACTGGCTCTGACCTCGGGCTGGTGAAGTTAAGGAAAGCCTAATATTTCAGAGGTTATGCCTGCTCTATAATTAAATAAATTAAATAGCCTCATTGCCTTAAAGCAGGAGCTGCAGCTGGCGATCCATCCTACAGCAAAGCTTAGTACCAGCACTCCTTCCTCCCTCAACATGCCTCCTTCTAATGTTCACTTGTTCCTAACCTTATTACTTGCATCAGGTATGTTAGATCACGGCAGTCAGTGTCCAGGAGCAGGGTTGGGCCGGCATGCTTTAAAAAGGTGAATTAGGCAAATTTTTTTTTTATTACTGGTAGATTTTTAAATAATAATCATTGTTTTAGTAATGGCATCAGCACAAGTGTGTTATGTTCCTGAGAAACCTTCTACGGTTCTACAGAGCGGTTCTGTCAGTCATTTTAAAAGACACCCCCAACAACACATTATTCCGCCCCCATCTCCATCTGCTCAGCTAAGAAAACATGGTGGAATAAAGTTTCCTTTTACTGCAACTAAGCAGTCCAAACCATGAAAAACAGCCACAGACCATTATAGAGACAGAAAAGCATGATTCATCACTTGTGCATGGTGACCTGAGATTTGTGTACACTCAAAAAAAAAAGTGTTCTTCGAGCAACACTCTTAAAAGAGATCGTTCCTTAAGGGTTCTTTAGTAAGGAAAATTGTTCTATATAGAACCATCAACACTCAGAGCCCTTTGCCTGATTAAAGGGTTCTTTAGGTCAATGGAGAACTTTTTAGAAAATTCCAAGCTATCTACAATGGAGGAAGCCTTTTTGGTGCTATATGGTACCCTTACGTATTAAAAAGGTTCCATAGAGAACCATCTACAGCACATTCTCCATGAATCTGAAGAACCCTTTTATCAGGCAAAGAAACATTTATTCACACAAAGAGGTCTTTGAATGTTTAGGATTCTAAAGAATATAGGAGAAATATTGCACAATTGCATAGGAGAAATTTGTGAGTGTGACTAACCTTTTAAAGGTTTAGAGAGACAGTAACATAATGTAAAGATCCTTTACCAATTAACAGTTCTTGCTAGAACCTTTATATCATGTGGATGTTCTTTAAACTTTAAGGTTCTTCACATTCACACATCTCATCTCCAAAATGGTTCTTTAAAAAAACATCCAGTGAAGGTTTTTTTAAAGGAACCAGAAAGAAATATTGTTTCTTCTATGACATTAAGTGAAGAACCATTTTGGGCTTTTTACCAAAGAAACCTCAATCAATGAATATAGCTTCCTCTAGCCTCAACATTAGCAAAGAAATAACTTCTTTGCTAATGTTGTTTGCAAGGACAGTTAAGAAAACAGTAATGAGTGTTGAAAATGTGTATATAACTGTCTTGTTCCATGAGCCTGTATGGCCTATCGCTTTGCTGTTGTTGCCCCTAGACATTTCCATTTCACAATAACAGCACTGACGGTTGACTGGGGCAGCTCTAGGAGGGCAGTAATTTGGTGAACTGGCTTGTTAAAAAGGTGACATTCTGAACAGCACCACAGTGAAAGTGAAGCTAAGCTCTTCAGTACAACTTATTCCACTGGCAGTGTTAGTGAGTGGAGACTGCATTGATTTCATGCACCTCTTAGCAGCATGTGTAGCTGGAGTAGCCATATACACTAATTAGAAGGGGTGTACACATGCTTTTGGCCATGTCATGTTCCTTTGACTGAACAATATGTGTTCTGCAAACATACACCTTTCACATTTATTGACAAAATTCAACCGCCCATTTGCTTCAATTGAAAATGAGTTCTGATTACATGTAAATGTGTTAAAACATGTTCAAATGATCAAATGATGTAAGTAATAAAGATAGAAAGTGTTCCTTTAATGTTTAGATTATTACTATGTGTAGCACAGAGTCTCTGTCTTTATTTTCTGAGAAGGATGTTTTTTCTCCAGTTCTCATCTTTCACTGTGAAGTCTATGGCCCGTTTCGCCTTTTCATCTTGTATAAAACGCATTTGCAGTTGGGCTGAATGGACTTGGTCTGCAGCTCCAGTGTTATTCTTTGGCCTGAATGATTGGTTGTATTTTTGCCAGTGGTGTGTCTCAGGAGGGCTGGAGCCTGGCGGTGAGATCAGCATATGAGTTGCATTAGAGAGGTTGTCTACAGTGCTGCAGTTCCCCGGTGTTTCTCTGCTTTCTTTCTGGGCCTATGTGTGCCGACAGGTCATGTGATAAAGGAGATGGAGCCCAATTAGCCTCTCTGTCTCTTATCTGTACGTGTCTGTGTGTGTCTTTCTGTCTGCAACTTGGGGAGGAGATGCTCTCTTGTTATCTGTCTGACCGGGCAGTCAGGAGGTTGCCGTGCAGCTGTGTGGTCAGAGTGTTTCTAGGACTTTAGGGGATATAACTCAATACGCTGACTAGATGTAACGTAGTCCTTGTCTAAACAAGGTTGTTTTTACTTTCCCTTGGCTCCTTTTCTCCCTTGTTAATCAGTCCTGTTGTTAAAGGAACTGCATGAGTGCAATGCACTGTAGAAAGCACAGGACCATTACTCTAAAAAGGACTATTGTCACATGCCTAACAATGAATGAAACACAGTGGCCTCATAATTTTCAAAACGCTAAATGTTTTTTTTTTTTTTTTTTTGTTAATATGTTAAATAATGTTAATAACGGTGTTAGCATGTTTGGTGTTGTGATTCCTTTAAGACTTGTCAGACTGTGAGTGGAGCCCAGTGGCCTCGTCATTTCCATAATGCCAAGCTGTGGCTGTCACTTGAAATTAGGACCATTAGCATTTTAGTCTTGAGCCATTCCTTTAAGAAAGACAACATTACTCATTATTTTTTAAAATAGAAAACACCGAGAGCCATGTAGGAGGACCAAAAAAGCCTGCAAGTGTCTTTCAGGCTTAAATATCATTGCTGTCACAAGTTGTATCTCCATTTTTGTCATTTTTCCACTTTTTAAATTTTTGTTTTATTTAAGATGGACAGTGTCCATTAAGCAAAACATGTTCACCCCAGTAGACATGATAGCAGTTGAGAACCCTCAGGGGCCTTGAGAGAAGACCTAAAGATTGTGTTGCATTTAAACTCAAGTATTGTGGGTTTTTATTTATTTTGGTTGTACTTTATTTGGAGTGGTCCTTTGTAGATGATTAATAAAGTTTTAAAAGAGCATCAGTAACACATCGACAACATGTCAGTGAAGCAGCAGTAGTGAAGCATCTGAATACATTGAAGTAAATATCTTCAAGATGCATTTATTTTAGGTAGATATATTGTTATGTTACATGAAATATACTTAATATGAAACTTCTATCAAGCAAAACCTAACCTTGCCAAACCTTACCCAAAACCTAATCCTAACCCTCACTCTGGCCTCAATTCTAACCCTAACCTTAACCTCAACCCAAAACCTAATCCTAACCCTCACTCTGGCCTCAATTCTAACCCTAACCTTAACCTCAACCCAAAACCTAATCCTAACCCTCACTCTGGCCTCAATTCTAACCCTAACCTTAACCTCAACCCAAAACCTAATCCTAACCCTCACTCTGGTCTCAATTCTAACCCTAACCTTAACCTCAACCCAAAACCTAATCCTAACCCTCACTCTGGCCTCAATTCTAACCCTAACCTTAACCTCAACCCAAAACCTAATCCTAACCCTCACTCTGGCCTCAGTTCTAACCCTAACCTTAACCTCAACCGAAAACCTAATCCTAACCCTCACTCTGGCCTCAATTCTAACCCTAACCTTAACCTCAACCCAAAACCTAATCCTAACCCTCACTCTGGCCTCAATTCTAACCCTAACTTTAACCTTAACCCAAAACCTAACCCTGGCCCTAATTCTAACCCTAACCTTAACCTCAACCCAAAACCTAATCCTAACCCTGGCCCCAATACTATCCCTAACCTTAACCTCATCCCAAAACCTAATCCTAACCCTCACTCTGGCCCTAATCCTAACCCTTACCTTAACCTCAACCCAAAACTTAATAGTAACCCCTTACTCTGGCCCTAATCCTAACCTAACCTTAACCTCAACCCAAAACCTAACCCTGGCCCTAATTCTAACCCTAACCTTAACCTCAACCCAAAACCTAACCCTGGCCCTAATTCTATCCCTAACCTTAACCTCATCCCAAAACCTAATCCTAACCCTCACTCTGGCCCTAATCTTAACCCTTACCTTAACCTCAAACCAAAACCTAACCCTGGCCCTAATTCTAACCCTAACCTTAACCTCAACCCAAAACCAAATCTTAACCCTCACCCTGGCCCTAATCCTAATTCTTACCTTAACCTCAATCCAGTGAAGTGAAAATTAGTATAATAGGTACATAACTATAAAACATGCACAGTGTAAGCTATGCAATAAAATAATTTAAATATGAAATCTTTTCTGATTTTATTATATAATTTAATATTTAAAAGTAAACAGATGGCAGTAACAGTTGCACAAAACCTACGTTTATATGGCCAGGTATCAGATTTTCATATGGGTAACATCCTAATAGAATCTCATAGGTGCTTCAGCAGAAATGAGCATTATCATAAGGGTGTTTTGACGATGTCCTAGCTCTAATATTTCCAGTTACCACCGCAAAATAGACAGAGTGAACAATTTTAGCATATTCGTAGAAAAATGGTTATTTACTGTTGAAAAACTTTAAAATTAAAGATGTTAAAATGTCTAATCTTGATCACAGGTAGTGTGTTAGCCCGTTTAGCCTAAGATATTTCTCACTCCTACATTTTCCTCTGTCATCATGTCAAATGTGATGAGACTGTACTTCTAAATTATTTGAAGAAAAAAAAAACAAATATGGCCATATCATAAAAATAAACATGAAAATCTTTCAAATTGCAGTGTCCGTTTGGCAGCGATCTTGTGGAAAGACTTTTATATTATTCCCTAGACTGATCTGTGAGGCTAAAAGTCAATTTGCTCATTATGCCATACATGGAGCAAACTGGCTTTGTCTTTTCCATAATACTAAGTTGTGAGAGTAGCTTTTGCACATAATTAACCTCATTAGCATTTTTGGTTAAACCATTCCTTTAACAGGCTCATCAGGCTGCGCATGGTCTCTTGCTGTCAACACCTCGGCTGCCGGCCATTCGGCCTCACGAGCTGGCGCCAGAGTCTCGTTTTGACCTGAAAATAGCTGGTCTTTCTTGGCACTTCCACTGGCTTTGTGGCTATTGGGCCGTCTCTCCGGGGCCATGACAAAAATGCTGCAATTGACCAGGCTGGTCATGCGCCAGTCTGAGGTTACTCCATGACTTCATCCTGCGAGTGACATTAAGAGTGTATTTCTGTCTCCTCAGGACTTTCCCATTCTCTCCCTCTCTTGTTCGTTTATCCATCATTTGCCTTGAAGGACAGTGATGGCTCTAAGTCCCTTCCGTCCTGTGCCGAAAACCAGGGCTTTGTTTCACTCCCTTCTGTGTGGTTGCACTAGACAGTCTTCAGCATCATCTGTCTGCAGACCTGGAGAGTCAGCAGCAGTTCTAGACCTGCAGTTCCAGATTTTGGGACATGTTTACACTCTTAGGGTTTGAACTGCTGGATTTTGGGCAACTGGATTTGAGCTAAAGTTATTAGCTAACTAGCTCCCTAACTTAATGATTACTATTAATAGCTTAGCTTGTAAATTAAGCCAAGAACCAAGGATACAAAAGAGAATAGACAACAAAATTAAATTAGAATGACAGAGTAAAACTGTTTAAAGTAGCTAGCTAACTACCTGTGTGTTATGCTAGCACATCAGTACCTAGTTTTATGCTAGCATAACAAGTGTTATTAGCTTAGCTTGTGCATAAAAAAACACCAAAAATTCAAGGAGTCCACTAGAAAATGAGGTTAAAACAACATAGAAGAATAAAAATGAGTTAAGCAGAGGCTGAATGGACAGCTAAGTGTTACACTAGCTAACTATTTTCCTATGTTTAATGCTAGCACAAAGCATTCATTGCCACACATCTAAAAGCCACACCATCTTCATGTCTATAATTGGTCTTGATGTCTGCATCTCTGCACCCTCATGGTGGGCCATGCCTGAAGGGCATGTCAGGTGAATTTGTGAGGATGTTAGCTCATGCTCGAAGGCTCTTAGATTCCATGGAGGCTGGACCAGCTCCAGAATGAGCGCATACACATTCGAGAAGCCAGCTGCCCTTTGCCCCTCATCGCTTAGCCTCTGCTGGGGCTCGTGAGAAAATAGAATGACCGCCCGCCAGCCCCTCGGCGCCTGGTCCAGCCGCACTGCTGTGAGCTTCAGCGTGTCCTGTGAAAGAGTCCTGGTTTAGTTTGGACAGATGCCAAAACCTTGTGGCCTCGGACAGACCTGGGTCACCTCTCAAGGGTGGTCCGGCCATCACTTAGTTTGGGCCGAGTCATCTTCAGTCTGATATGTCAAATGATGAATGAGCTTTCTTTTCATTGCTTTGTGCATTTAATGTTTTTTTTTAACCCCCTAAAAATGAACATTTATGGTTATATGCAAAAGTTTGTTGATTTTAAAGCAATACGTTAACACATATAAGCACAGTTTAAGGCACGATTACTGTTTATTTGCTGAATTTAACACTTAAACTTAAACTTAAAATGTTATCGCATAATTAAAAATATATATATCTTGTCTTGTTCCAATATGTTAAACTAAATAACGAACTAGAAATAAAGAGAAATTGTGCATAAAAATGCATAAAAGTGCTATATAAGTTTGGTTCCTGTAGATGTGATTTTCACTTAGAAAGTTAACACAATGTTATTTGCCTGGGGGAATTCAAAGAGCATATTGCAATTTTATATCACTTCTCTCTGAACTCAAAAAAACATAATTTACCCTTACATCTTTGTCTTTCTTTTGTTTGGCGTTGAAAGAAAAGGAAAAAAGGTGTAAGTACAGTAATTCCTCACATAATAATCAAGTCACCAGGTTATTATGAAGTTACATTTAAATAAAAAAAGCCAAACAAAATAACTCAAGGTTTTGAAGGGTTTAGCCTCTATGTGATACTTTATCTCTTTGTCTGGTGCTCCTCAGCGTCCTGGGAGTGCATGTCATACATCATAACAGTGACTCAGACGATTTTGATGAAGATGAATTAGGCTGGTCTGGCCTTACGCTGTATGTGGATTTGACAGCCTGCTGTGGTGTGTCTGCAGAGTGCTATAGAGTTACCGCTTTAATGTCCAGTGTTAGGGGCCTCTCTCTCGTCTTTGTCCAGGCTGAGCCGTGCCACTGTGCATCCAGGGCTGTATTGTTCCCAGGACACTTCGGAATCCAGGGAAAGGTTCTCCTCCATTTCTTTATTTTAATTGGATGTCCCTGCAGTGTTCCAGAGTAAGGAAAAACCATGGTATGCTTTGATTAAAACTCATACCATGTATGCTGTACAGCAGCTGATGTACAGAGTAGGGGGGACTGCAGAACCAGAGCTGGAAACCTGTGCTGTCCAGTTTTGTAATTTGTATGTCTGTTATAAGATATTAATCTGTCACTATCATTTATAATAGTGATTGAGTTATCTAGCAATTATATCTGATGATTAATCAAGTATCAAACAATAAAAGTTGGCTTAATAATCATTTCATGATTTGCGACCATATTTAATGCAGAAATCTTCAATATATTGTTAGCATCAAGCTACCGGTGGTCTTCAATTCTCACCTTGTGCAGCTCTGCTTAAACATGAACATTTCAAGAATTTGAAACTTGTATTGGAAGTGGCATTTTTAATACTCTATATGCTGAAGTTTTTCCAGAGAAGCTTAAGTGAATATTACTGGAGAAGGTGTTAACCTATTAGCTGTGTGCTGAGCTGTTCAGCCTAGAATGAGTTAAACATTCTACTTTGTATATATTAAATTTGTAAAGTAAAACATTAAACTGTACTTAATGTACATGTAGCTTGTAACTATGAACATTCATAAGTATGTGACATCCTGCTGGTGTGGGTTTCCCCTCTTTTAGTGAGGCACACACCGTGAGTTGAGTGATAATAGCTCCCGCTTGATGAAAATCTTCAGTCTGACAAACATGCCTGTTTATCATTCATATTATAAACTCATTTCTCAGCTAATCAATTGAGAAAGTACATTTTAATCATTTTTTTAACCGAGTAATCGATTGTGGCAGCTCTACGTAAAAGTACTGTATGTCATGCAATGGCAGAGACCATATAAGCAAGTGTATTTGAGATTGTAACTCATAACATAACTATACAGCACAGTTTGATGTGAGTGTGATGGTTTAGGCATGCAGTTTTCACAGTGCTAATTGATGAGTTATAAACTTCTCATAACTTGCCTCATAGCTGCAGTGCGAAACTGAAGAACACTAAAGAACTTTGGACACCAGCTTAGCCGACCAGCTACTTGCAGGGAGGGAGAAAATGAGGAGATATGGTTTTTTGCCAAACTATTCTTTTCATTAGATGTTAATGGTGTGGTTAGAAAAAGGTGTTATGTTTGTAGAACAGGGGCCAGAGGAGGAGGATTATACCTTAACTGCCCAGGGGCACCAGAAGGTCTTAATCTGGCCACAGTCAGGATGGAGCGAAACATTACTGAAACCTGGAGTAGAACATTCCATCATGTAGGGGTACTTTCTAGGGAGCAGATAACTCAGTTAAGGCTGGTGTGATTCCATTAGGCGCCCTGTTATTTTGTCACTCGAACTGAGCCCATGCTAACACCCTCAACCTGGAGCCAATCTGTGGGAGGCACGCATACACGTGTGCGGGGCCAGCCAGAGGTCAGTGCCGTCCGTGGAGCCGTATCTCCTTACCCCTTCTCCAGTGTACCCCCTGCTCCCCCTGCATTTGGAATTCATTATGCATCTCTGTCAGAATTCCTCTCTAATTAAAAAGAGACGTTTTCAAGGTTCTCCTGTGCAGATTAACGGCCGCTCCTTTCAGATCAGGCTGAGCCAAACCAAACATGGCAGAAAAGGTCTTCCCAGGGCCAACTGAGGCCAGCAGCAGGCCTGTACCCTCACTAGTGACTGAAGCCTCAATCTGGCCACTTCTGGATCTCTCCGCTTGGAATGGGTCTTGGGATTTGGCGGGAATTACCCCAGGATCAAACTCAAAGACGGATTAAATATCATCTTCAGCTCACCCACGCTAGAACACTCTGGCCTGATGAGTTTCACCATCGCTCACTTTAATGGCTTTTGACAAGCTTGACTTTTTTATTATTACTCTTCTGGCAGGAATCTACTGAGTGTTTACATTCCTTGTTTTATTTTGTACTTTCTTTCATACTTTTTTTCCCTTTCTGCTACCTCACTGTTCTTTTTTCCTCCTGATCTCTCTTTCTCTCTCTCTCTCTCTCTCTCTCTCTCTCTCTCTGTCTTTATTTAGAATCTGTCTGCTTTAATACTCGTAAGCTTCCTTTAGAGTCACTGAAAGACTAAGTCAACATTAATAAGAAGAGACACTCCAGAAGTCATTAGTTTTACAATTCTACTCATAAATCGTACCACAAGAACAGCAGGAAATGGAAGAATATTTAGGCATTCTGCAAAAGGTTTTTTCTTAAAACCTGTTCCATTTGTGACCCTAGCGTGAAACACACTAAGGAGGAACGTCTTTGCGTTGTTTGACTGAAAGTGAGCAGTTTAATTGTTCTAATGTAACCACAAAGAACATTTTGTATGTTGAGTTCTGCTACTGCTACAACCATTACATGCAAAACTCCTGTCCCAGAGGACCCCTTCCACATGCCACATTTAGCACATTTGCGTTTTCTCTGCTGTAGTACTGTTGATTCAACTACTGAAGTGTTGCTAATAGGCTAAGAAGTTGAATTGGGTCCCAGAACAGGGAAATAACTGGGTCATTCTACAGAAACATCTACTCTTTTATCTGTCCATAGGAGTTAATGGTGTTACCCATTGCCATTGGTGTTACACATAAGAAAGGTTCCACATGTGCTTTGTGGATTTGGAGAAGGCATTCTACTGTGTTCCCCGGGGTATTCTGTGAGAGGTGCTTCGGGAGTACGGGGTACATGGCTCTTTGCTACGAGCCATTCAGGCCCTGTACAAACAAAGCAGGAGTTTGGTTCGCATGGCCGGCAGTAAGTCAGACTTGTTCCCAGTAAGAGTTGGACTCCATCAGGGCTGCCCTTTGTCACCAATTCTATGCATAATTTTCTATGGATAGAGTATTATTGGATAGAGGATCAGTACCTCCAAATCCGAGGCCATGGTTCTCAGGCGGGAAAGGGTGGAGAGCCCTCTCTGGGTCAGGGATGAGCTCTTGCCTCAAGTGGAGGAGTTTAAGTATCTCGGGGTCTTGTTCACGAGTGATGGTACAAGGGAGCGGGAGATTGACAGGCGGATTGGTGCTGGGTCAGCAGTGATGTGGGCTCTTTACCGGTCTGTTGTGGTAAAGAAAGAGCTGAGCCATAAGGCAAGGCTCTCGATTTACTGGTCGATCTACGTTCCCACCCTCACCTATGGTCATGAGCTTTGGGTAATGACCGAAAGAACGAGATCGCGAATACAAGCGGCCGAAATTAGTTTCCTCCGCAGGGTGTCTGGACTCTCCCTTAGAGATAGAGTGAGAAGTTTGGTCATCCGGGAGGGACTCGGAGTAGAGCCGCTGCTTCTCCACATCGAGAGGAGCCAGCTGAGGTGGTTCGGGCATCTTGTTAGGATGCCTCCTGGACGCCTCCCTTGGGAGGTGTCACAGGCAAGTGCACCCGGGAAGAGTCCCCGGGGAAGACTCAGGACACGCTGGCATGACTATATCGCCCAGCTAGCCTGGGAGCGCCTCGGAATCCCCCTGGGAGAGCTAGTGGAAGTGGCTGGGGAAAGGGAGGTCTGGGCCTCATTGCTTAGGATACTGCCCCCCGCGACCCGAACCCCGGAGAAGCGGAAGATGATGGATGGATGGATGGATGGATGGATGGATGGATGGATGGATGGATGGATGGATGGATTTGGCATTTGTTTTCTTTATGTTGTTCAAATCCAATATTTCATGGGTATGTATGGATTATTGCAGTTAAAATGGCAGAAAACATGTTTTTTTACCTCAAAATATGGCACTCACTCTTTATACTTGACTGTGAGGACAAGCACTTCTGTGGCTCAAGAATGTGTAGTCGTTAAAATAACATTGTTTTATTTTAAAATATAAATTGTAGCCCTAACATGTTTTATAAGTGTAATATATCTGTAAATGCGAGGGACACAAAAATGGATGTTTCTATAGAATGACCCAACAATGAAGTGCATGACTCTAGGACACAAAAATGAAATTAACACAATTTTCTAGTCAATGTGACACATTTAGTGTCTGAAGTTTTGCACTGGCTAATGTAGCTAGCAAGTAAAAGCAGCTTAATAGCTTAAACTTCACCAATTAGCTCTGTGAAAGCTGCATATCTAAATCATCCGAAACGGGCCTCAGTCTCGTTTAGACTTGCTCATGTGTTTTTTGGAAATGTATGATACTGTTTTTTATAAAAAAAGGATAAAAGTGCAGAGAAAATTCAGGCTTCAAGCTACTACTGTTCTTAGCAATGTGATGTACTTTTATCCACTGTGATCCAAACCTAATGGCAAGAGGTGGCCTGGAGGGACCCAGGACTGAGAGGAGGATTCAAAAGCATGTCACAGGACTGCCAAAATTAGATGTATCCCTCCTGTGCTAGCCCCTTTGTGTGTTATGGTTATGATTTTGTGTCACATGATGCGGGTGAGGCAGCGGGGGCGGCCTGCTTTGACTCATCGCTCTATCAGTGTTGTGCGTGGGTACTTCCTGCTTACATTAGCTAATATGTGTAGATCTGTGGAGAGACAGAGAAGAAGGGCAGCTGTTTTGGTTGCCCGTTTCTCTACAGTACTGCACAAAAGTCTTAGGCCAACCAAGGAAATTGTTTAAAAGCTATGCAGAAGTGAGATGAAAAAAAAAAACAACAAGAGTTTCCTCCTGACTAGAGTTCAAAACTTAGTAAAAGATACCCGTAAAATAACTCCTGGCAGACCACTGAACCTGATCTTTGAGAAAGAGGAGAAAATCTAACTGCATTCTTGCCTTAAATGTGAAAAAATCCACAGGTGTTTCTGTTCATCCGTCCACTGCAAGAAAACAACTCAGCACTGTGAGTCTGAAAGGATGTATAGCTGTCAAGAAGCCCTTACTGAGAAAAGGAAACATTAGACCTCAACATTAATGATTGTGTTTGGGATTATTGGCTCACGAGAAGCAGAAAAGGCAACCAATGTCTAAGACTGAACTAAGACTAAAACGTGGACACACTTATTACTGACAAATCTTGTATTTAGTGTTCGGGGGTGGTGTGTGTGTGTGTGTGTGTGTGTGTGTGTGTGTGTGTGTGGGGGGGGGGGGGGGGGGGGGGAGTGTTTGTGAAGCTGAAAAACAAATAATTTGTGCTCAGTGGCCATTCTGATTGAATATTCTGAAGAGACAGAAGTAAAAAAAAGTACCAAGAACTTCTTCAGGTTTTCCAACAATGTTAAGGATATGTTGTGAGCACAACATAGCAATTCATCTTTCACAAATGTGTGGGGGGGTTAAGGTATAGACCCTGTAAAACCTTAACAAGTCATGGGCCTGTTGGCAGGCTCAAAGTATTATTACATACTTCTATAACCTAAGAATAGCTCCATTAGTTTGCACCGAAGTCCCTGTAATTACTGAATAATCAACCTGAAGAGTTACGGTGTTAAAAAGCAAAAAGATTGAATCCCTTAAAATCTCAGGCTTATGACATCCTAAATCTTATTATTCATTAACTACATAAAAATCAGTGGAAAATAAGTTGTTTTAAGTTATAGAAGCATGTAATTGGACCCGCTGGTGGATCCAGGCGGTCTAACTGGGGGTAAAATATGTTACCAGTCGAGTATCATAGGTCCAGGTTATTTCATAGAAAATAACTAAACGACATGAGGTTGCCTAAAGAAATCTGAGGTTAAGGTGAGTTTAGGTGGCTGGGTAACAGAATTTAGCTCATGAACAGAAGCATTCATTAGCTACATTCAAAATATTTTCATGCATTTTTTGCTACACATACCCTTTAAATCCAGCACAAAGCTCTTCTCATAACAGCTCGTCTGTTCTGAGCTCAAATCCCCCCCCCCTCCCCCCCCACGTGCGCCTTTGCTTTTTGGTCCTCCTTTCTAAACAAACATCGTGAATATCTGTGGTGGGTGTTTAGTCTTTCCTGGTTAACCTCAGGGAGACGGCCGAACGTCTGCTTTAACCAGACCAATTATTACCTGAGAGGAGAGCGCTGCTGCAGCCTGTGTTTTTCTGCTGTTTTCTTTTTTTCCAGAAATGCCTGCTCATGTTCTTTTTTAATGGAGGCCCATACTGCAGTCTAAAGCATATTTATTTTTGTGGTGGAAGTCAAAGTGTGGCTCTGGACCTCAGCTCTGATGGAGAAGTTCTCGCCACAGCTCCAGTCCAGCAAGCACACTCTCCGTCTGTCAAGGCCTCACAAATAAATGCCTATATTTTTATTGTTTGTTTGAGCCATTACATCCCCTCATTCACAATACACTGGAACTGTGGAATACACTGAGACAGCAGGGTGCTGGGACCTTGGAAACTAGCTACTCCAATCAAGCGCAGCTTTGGCTTTGCTATTTGCACGGCAAAGTGAGAGTAGAGACTGTAACGTCATTTGGCAAGGAGGATGCTGGCTAAAGGTTTACTAAGACAAATAGTAGGTCTTATTCAAAATGTAGTAACAGAGTTCAGATGCCTAGCTACAATTACCTTTTGGCAAATTATGGTCTAAAAAGTTGCGACATTTCCAAAAAAGTTGGGATGCTGTGCAAAATGTAGTGCAATTATGTGCAAATTATTTAAAACCTATATTTCATTGGAAATAGTACAAAAACAACAGAAGTAATGTTGGGGATGAGTTTAACTCTCTGTGAAAGACTGCATGGGCAAAAACTAAAGCAGATTGTCTTGCAATTTATACGCATATTTTGCACAATCCGTTCCTTCAGTTTTGACAGGATGCCCAGTCCCTGCTGAGGAAAAGCATCCCCACAAAAGGAACCTGCCACCCTCATACTTCACTGTTTGGATGGTGTTCCTCAATGTTAGATTTGTGCCACACATTGTATTTTTAATTTTGTCCAAAAAGCTCAATTTTAGCTGGGTCGCGCTGATGCTTTCTGGCAACTCCAAACATGTTTTGATTCGTTTTTTCTTCACTAATGGATTATTTCTAGTCACCATCACTTACAGGCCAGTTACATGCAGAGCTCTTAATATCATTGATTGGTGCACCTTCACTCCAGTCTCAGCCACTGAACTCTGTAGCTCCTTCAAAGTGATTGTAGGCCTCTCTGTGGCTTCACTCACAAGTCTCCTTTTGCTCTGATGCTGTTTTTGCCTTGTCTAGGCAGTGCCTGGGTGGTATGATGCAGCTTCCATTTCCTTGCAATTGATCCAACAGTGCTCGCTGATATATCCAAACACTTGGATATTATTTTGTTGCCTTTATTTGTAGTCTTCATTTTTACAGTCTGACCAGTCGTTCTTAAATTGTGAGGGTTGTTTATCCATAAAGATTGAACTTATTTAATGATTCACTGGTAGAGGTTAACTGTAAGCCATTTGTGTCAAGATATCAAGATGACTGGACTAATACAAATGTTCCAAAAATTGCTTTGAATAAAATCTCATACCATTACCTTTCATTGAAAGTAAAAAATGTTTTTGCCCTCTCCCAGTGGTTGGTTAGTGTAGTGGGTAACACCTCTTCCTTCTGTGCTGTAGACTGGGGTTCAATCCCCACCTGGGTAAACACCCTACACTATACCAATAAGAGTCCTTGGGCAAGATTCCTAACACCACCTTCGCCTACTTGTGTAAAATGATCAAACTGTAAGTCGCTCTGGATAAGAGCGTCAGGCAAATGGTGTAAATGTCCTGTAAAGTTACTGTTTTGGATATACTTGTTTTTCTTTGAACAGCAGCTATATATATATATATATATATATATATATATATATATATATATACACACACACAATATAGAGTGCCTTGCAAGAGTATTCAACTCCCTTAAAAGTCAAAAGACACTACATGAATCAAATGAACGAAAAAAACATTGGCTGCAGTTTAGCTACTAACACCTGATTCAACACATGAGCTATTTAGGAAGCCCTTCTTCAAGTTAAACTAAGTGAGCAGGACCTCCTGACATTAAACATCTTTTATGTATAGGCTATGTTACTCTTTCTGCAAGCCATTTTGCAATGTGGTCAGTCGTCAGCTTACATTTACTCCAATCTCTTCAACACGGATTTCCCCCACCGCACTGCCTCGCAGGAAGTGTGTGTGCTGGTGCTAGTGTGTGTTAGTGGTAGTCCACGTGACATTATCCATATGGAATGTCTCAAAGCTCTTTGAGAAGCCACAGCTCAGATCAGGCAGTGAAAGGCCAAAGGAACTCGGGGGCAGGATGGCATTTGAACCCCCCAAACATACGCATACACACGCAGACACACTCATAACTCAGCTGGGGGTCGAGCAGGCCTGCTGCCGCTCTCGTGCGCTCCCAGTCTCAACATCAGCTCTAATGACAAGCCAGGAACTCCCACATCCGCTAGGCTAACGCACCCACCCTGCTCCATTTACGCTATTTTTAACATCTGAGACCTTTGAGCGAGGGGGTGGAATTACACTCAGATATCTTTAATCACTTCCATCAGCCGTGGAGCATTCGGGAGGAAAGTTTCGTTGTTTGAACTGTGGGCCTCGATTTTGTAGACAGTTTCTTTCCATGGTAATGGCATTCAAAAGCAGCAGAGGCATATCCCGAGAAACCACAGTCTGATCCATTCAGAATTACGCTCATGAATGTTTGCTTTGTTCCAGCTCTGCGACCAGACCTCCAGCCACTTCATTTGTCTGTGTGTTTGTCTCCTAAGGAATGCTTTGCCCCCAGAATAAGCACATTGCTAATTCAGGCAGGCAGTTAGCATCATGCAAATTAGATCATGCTAACAGGTCATGACTATACGTCATTTACTCATAGCTCTGCTAGCATATTTGTGAAGTGTGAACCAGTGGCGTAGCTAGATTTCCATTTCAGGGGGGCAGGGGCCTGTTGACAAGTTTGGGGAGCCAGCTAGGAAGCATAGTGCCTCAGAGAAATCGGTACACTGAGGTTGGCAACCACTAGCTAGCCTACTTCATGGTAGCTACCATAACCAGAGAGAGAAAAGGTGAAACTGTACACGGCATATTCCTGCTGACCTCGCATTCAGCCTATCTAAAAGCATACCATGACATGTTTTGGCAACCAGGGCCTTTTAAAATTTTAGTAACTGACTTCATAGTTTCCAATAGAGACTAGTTTCCTGTAGAGCACCTTTAGATCCCATTAGGAAAGCATCAAATGCATTTTGAATCAGCAACTGGTCATCTGTTAAACCATTAGGATCATTCACACTGTGATATAAACCCATTTAAAAGCCAAAACACATTACAAACCAATATAGGGGCTTTTTCAGCAGGGTAGGTAAGTAGGAGACTGTAGCTGAACTGTATTAGTTCCTATTACAATCTGCAGAAATTGTCTAGCAATGCTGTAATGTTGTATTATCTATTGTATATCTGTTGCTGATAGATTGGTACAAGTGCAATACATATGCAAGTTCTGTGCAATATCTATAATCTTTACTGTGCAATATCTACAATTTCTGTGCAATATCGAGCCATTACCTGCTCAGAAATGTGCAATATCCACACAACTGCATGTAAACTGTAAATTTGTATAGTTTCTTAATTCTATTTTTATTTTTTATATTTTTCTGCTAAGAGACGCCTTGCTTATTTATTTATTTATATAGTATATCTTATATTTTGTATTTTGTAAGACGCACATCTTTGTCTACTTACTGCTCTTTTTCTGCTTACTATGTTTTCTGCTGTAACAATGCAAATTTCCCCCAGTGGGATAATAAAAGTCTATCCTATCCTATTATAGCTAATAGCTAATGCTGCATTTACACATTGCCATTGAAAAAAAGCATAGTTTTGTGCCTTATTGGTTTAAAAGTGTGACATTACTTGACCTTTGGTGTCATGCAGTTGCGTAAACATTGTCATGGTGATAGCGAACGCTGAAAAATGGTGAAGATCTAAGGAGGCGTCTGGAGGTCACTTTTATTTACTTAAGGTGGAAAAAAGGCACCAGAAAGCAAGAACGTGGTTCCTTTTTGTTCAGAAATCTGGAGAATGCCAGCTTCTAAGAGAGAAGGCAAAAGCCCCAATGCCATGATAAGCTAAAAGGTGATGTTTGAGCAGAGCTTTTTATGGAAATATATGAAACAAAAACATCACAGAATTGTATTACGATGTATACAAATCCACAAATTGATAGAACACAAATATAAATCATTAAATGTACCCAAACAGCACAGAGGTACAGCTAAGTGTTAATGCTAGCTGCACATGCTAAATCTGCTTTTTTGTTTTTTTCTTTTTTTTTCTTAACAGTATATTTTTTCTTCTTGGGATATTTGACTATTTGTTTAAAACACGAAAATATTCAAATAGAAAAACAGCTGAACTGCTAATCCTCAACAGGGGACATGCAAATGAGATCACGCTAACTAGCATGACTAGCCATCACTGACTGTTTGCCCCATTAGCATTTTTTCGGCGAAGTGCTCTTTTAGAAAGTCTATCTGGGGGGAGCGACGATGTGCCTCGCTGGGGATCAGGCCAGTGGATGTGGTTTCTGTGGGCATCCATGCTCTGCCATTTGAATAGTGTGCTAATCCCCCTCAGTGAATGCTACAGACAATGGGGTTTCCATTGATTGTTTCCTTCTTGTTGCAGTATATAGCATTACCATCCCACTCTCTCCAAGACTTTTCCAGACTAAATTCAGTGATCCTCACTGGCGTCCATCTTTCTTTCTGAGCTGAAAACTAATCTTGCAAAGCAATGAAACTCTGATTTTGTTTTATTGGGGAGCGTTTTTGGCGCGTGACAAAGAATAACATTGCTTCGGGCAGTGGGCGGCGTATGTTTTACAGTTACATACCGCAGCCTGCCTCCAAATGGAGACTATTATAGCTGGCCTGTTTATCTCTTGCATGTTTGTGCCTGTGCATGTGCTTTATGTTCACGTTTGCATCAGGGGTGTAAATCTTTGTCCTCACTCTGATTCAGTGCATCAAGATATCTGAAGGTATGCCACAGTTCAATTTGATTATACTGGTAATTCAGAATTTTTAGAAATATGCTGCATATATGTATGCAGCTAGAGGAACTAGTTACTCAGACAATAAAAAACAATACACCAAGCCTGGGAATTATATTAGCCAAAAAATGAGCATAACTGAATTTTGAATGCAATAACTGATCATTGATAATTAATTAATAATTAATTAATGCATCAGAGTATTTTTATACCCCTATTAGAGACGGTATATTTTAGGCCTGAGCTGACTGTTTCTGGTTATATTTATAAGTGGCTTTAGCTGACCTGCTTGTCACCCAACTCTCCTCCCCATAATACTATCAATCTGTGAGGGCTAGGTGGAACAATTAGACAACAGTATACTCCAGGTGATCTCACAATCCTATTATTTTGGTATCGATGGTTTATCAGAGGCCTGCCTATGACATTTGCGTCAATTTGTGTACCAAAAACAGTATTAATTTGTTTACATATCATTTCTTAGAATTAAACAGTCTGGTCTTTTTACTGTGTCTCTTGTGATCTCTGTTCTCATTGGCTGTGCTGCATTGTGCCTCGTTCAAAAACTAATCCAGGCTGAAACTTTAGACTGAATGGGCAGGGCTAAGCTGCTGTAAGCAGAATAGTTGAATATGTAAACATGTTGGTTTATATGACATTTAAAAAACAATAACTTCAAAATAGGCTGTTTTTGTAAGTTTGTTTCCATATACGGACTGTATGGAGGGTAGAGTGAAACGTGCTGAAACTATGACAGTGTTTGTATACTATACTGTAGTCTTACTATACTATACTATACTATACTATACTATACTATACTATGTTTTCATAAAACAAAGTGAGGACAACGTTCTTTCATGATGTGGGGCCTATATAGGTGAAAAACATCAATAAGAAGTTAGCTCATTTTAAACAAATTCCCAGTTCGTCAGAATAGGACGAATCTCGAAGTTCCAATATCCATCCATCCATCCATCCATTTTCTAAGCCGCTTCTCCGTCAGGGTCGCGGGGGGAAGCTGGAGCCTATCCCAGCAGTCTTCGGGCGGAAGGCAGGATACACCCTGGACAGGTCGCCAGTCCATCGCAGGGCAGACAGACAAACACAGACAGTCACTCACACCTAAGGGCAATTTAGCATGTCCAATTGGCCTGACTGCATGTCTTTGGACTGTGGGAGGAAACCCACGCAGACACGGGGAGAACATGCAAACTCCACACAGAGAGGACCCTGGCCACCCGGCTGGGGAATCGAACCCAGGCCCTCCTCACTGTGAGGCGACAGCGCTACCCACCACGCCACCGTGCCGCCAAGTTCCAATATATATATCGAAAAAGAGAAAGTGGTATCACACCACCTCTAACCTCTACATGTGCACACTTGTGCATGTGTATGTGAGTACTGTGGTATGTATGTGAGCTGGAGGAAGGAAGGGCAGAGTGAGGCAGGTTGAGTGAGAGATTGTGGGCTGTAGAATCTGATTGCTCTTTGCTGTGGGGGGAACCGGAGGCAGTAGTCTTTATGATGTGGTGATGTGGCTTCTTGCACATGGAGCCCATCTTTTGTCCATTGGTGTGGTGAGCAGAGAGAACGAGGCCGGCCGGAAAAGCTGCCTATCCTCTTCATCCTCTTTCTCCTCTGTCTGTCACAAAGGGGCTTTGACTGCTGTGGTTTTCTCCCCCCCGAGTGGGCCTGCTAGTGCTGCTGCTGCTGTTGCTGCCTTTGTGAGTCACACGGCTTTATTATAGCAGTCTCTGCTCTGCTGCTAACACATACAGGCATTCAGCTGCCACTTTATTAGAAATTCACTTGTAGCTCCACCTTGCTCACAGACAGTTAGAGACTGTAGCCCCATATAATGATGCTCAGTTTCTGACCACAGAGCTGCTCTTGGCTGGAAATTTTATAGTGGTGGTCCTCTCTTACCCCAGCAGTGACACTCACTCGTGTAAAAACCACAGTAAAGCCACAGTCTGAAACAGCCTTTGTGCAAAATAACTTGTTCAAAAACTACACATTTTTTTAATCTTCTGTATTTTTTACTCTTTTCTCTTATTTATACATTTAAATGTAATCATAACCATCAATATGCTACAAAGTAATGCTAGCTAGGTAGGTTCTTGTCAATATTTCTCACTGCTCACCTGCTCGGATATGTCCTCATCCTTCTTAAGTCGTGTTTATTCTAGTTTTTTTAGTTACCGTCCCTGCTGTCCATGACTACATGATTATCAAATGAAAATTATGAAAAAATAATGAACCCTGTAGAGCATTGCTTGTAGTGATTCATACCATCATGTTGAATTTTCTTGGTCGAAATTCTGTTCCACCCTAGATAGTGCCGCAGTTAGGCGCTAGCAACTGTACAAGCAGCTGAATGTGACTGAAACATCATTTTAGGTGGAACAGGAAATGAGAATAAGAAGGAAACTTCAGTTTATCTAATCTCTATTACAATCAGCAAATTGCTGTACCACTCGACATGGAGGTTTCTGGTTTAACCCCTAAATTACTACAGATGTACACCTGGATGTAACGTTTACAGTCTGGCTGAGCGTTCATGTGCATATGTGGGGGACTTTATACATTAGCTCGCTGTATCCAGCCCAAAACGCTACCAGCCCACCGGGAACTCTCTCAACTTTCCCAAATTTCCCATTCCAGCATTGCAGAATAGGCATCAACATTGTTGAATGTGTTTGGGATTACTGAGAAGCAGAAAAAGCAATCGATGTCTAAGACTGAACTTTGGAGGTTCTTTGAAGTCTGAAATAAATGTAATAAAAGTAAAGAGTGGACACATTAAATACTTAAAACATATGAAATTATATATTGTTGCTGAGGCTTATGATTAATCTTCTGTTAAATATTAGTTTTCTGCCCATTTTTCCCAACACTGAAAAAGAAAAAACTTAAATACTTTTGCAATTCCGGAGAAGCGGAAGACAATGGATGGATGGATGGACTTTTGCAATTGAGGACAATAACATGTAAGGCAATCACTCCTCTACCTAGATATCATGGGGGGAATTAATCCTGATCGACAGTATTTCATTGAACATTTAAAGATCTTAACCCTTTTGTCTCTGGCCAAAACTTCCGTGAAATAAAAGTAGTGTGACACAACATGCAGAGTTTATATTCTTTGAAGGCCTAGAAGATCCTACACAGCGCAGTGAAGTGGCCCTCCGGGTCTGAAGTTCAAACCCAGTGATGCAGACACCGCTGCAGCTGTGGGATTAGTGGGATTAGCCAGAGCTTTAGAAAGCACTTCAGGTTTACAATGAGAGTATTTACACATTCTTTATGAATTCTTCCTTAAGTGAGGCTAGACTACAGCAATTTATCAATGAACAGAGGTTGACATGCAACATCTATTCTACAGCAGGATTAAAGGTTACCCTGAAATAGATGCTCCCCCTCCTGAGCTCATATTCACTGGCCTGCTGCTATGTGGATAACACTGACAGCCAGAGCTTTAGAAAGCACAGCAGTATATATGCCAACCCCCCCCCCCCCCCCCCCCCCCCCCCCCCCACCCCCTTACCCAAAATGCAGTTGTTCAGATAGTTTGGGACAAACTATTCCTTTAACTCAAACAAAACTAAAGCAATTTATCATTTAACAGCAGAATGTAAGTGACATCTATTGTGTGAAACAGGTTTAGAGGTTACTTCCCCTACTCCTCGTAGGCACATTGGTGTGAAGATATTTGCCGGGCTGCTGCTGTCTGTAGACTAAGTAGGTGCGTCTTTGTGTGAGCGTTGGAACAATGATGTGCTAGAGTTGTGGTGGGCACAGATCCACATGGATAAACAGTAACACAATGGCCGTGGGTGGCTTTTCCCCAGCACTGCTGCTGCTGACCTGTTGTATCAGTACTCTGACATGTACTGTGTGTGTGTGTGTGTGTGTGTGTGTGTGTGTATGCATGAGTGGGCCTGTGGCTGCGAAGCCCCCCGGGCGTGTGTGTGGCCCTGAGGGGTCACCAGCCCAGTCCTGCTGAGCGCACTGGAAACAGGATGCATGTGTGTGTACTCAGATGTTACAACCCTGCAAGTGTGTGTGTGTGTGTGTATTAGCCTTGGGCTGCTAGTCGATAATACTGAATTTCACAGTCATTTAAATAACCGACAATATTATGTAAATGATCATTCTTTTGTTTTCTTTTGTTCATGTGCCACATGACTTTTCTTCATTGTTTCACCTTTATTTAAACATATCCTTTCTGCAGTCATTCTAAGCTATGGTTAGCTCAAAAAGGTACGCAGCAGAAAAGACTGCACTCAGTTATAGGCTTTAAAAACAGACCATCGACTAATTAACTGAGGGATTCCATCATTTTGGTGCTATTTAGCCACTGTGATGCTTAAAACTGAAAGCTTATTTAAATATTTGTATCATTTTGCAACATTGAATCTATAAAACATGCATTTTTAAAAATATGTTAGCCCATCGTGGAGCGATGCCTCATTTTTTAAACTCAACAGTAAATAATTTCTGTTCAATCTATAATTCGGTTAACAGAGTTGCACTTTCAAATTGACCTCGTTAGTCAATATATGAAAATCACTGACAAAGAAAAAAGAATGGAAGAACTTTTCTTCTTCACATGAATTTGCATAATACAACTTATTGTGGAATACTGATATTGGACATGGAATACTGATATTTTAGAGGGGTGAGTATGTATGTAACATGGTTGAGTGAATGTTGTGGGTTGCAACTAAAATGTCTGTTTTTCACAACTTGTAATAGATTTGACCATGGAATCTAGGTAGATACAGTCCAGATAGCTCTACTATTGGTTAGGACGTGACAAGCTGGAGTGAAGGCCCTACACATTGGATTAACTACCAACATAATTAAAAGTGACTGTGAAATCAATCAGCTGCGTGATTTACACTTGGTTGGGACCAGTTGTATAAAAAAAACATTCACTTTGGACCTTCTGGAAGATCTTCAAATGCCACAAACTGCTGATATGAGCGCCAGTCTAATCAGATTTCAGTCAATTGTAAGAATCTGAAAAGATACAGGGGCATCTCTTCACTGTGGTGAACATAGTTCATATGTTCATGTATAAGACCTTATAAATGAGGAGTCTGGTCACTGTTTGAAATATAAATGCAAAGATAAATATAAAGAAAAATATAAAGCTTGTAATGCAAAAAATGGCAAGCAGAGAAGGGCCAGCAAAAAAAAAGTGACTGTGGAATCAATAAATTGAATGATTTACAATTAGTGGGATCAACTGTATGAAAAAAACCTCTCACTCTTCTTCTGGAAGACCTACATATGTCACTAACTGCAGATATGAGTGTCAGTCTATTCAGATTTTGGTCAATTGTTAGAAATGGAAAACAGCAGGGGCTGTTTCTCTACACTGACGCTCTTTACTGACAAGGTAAAATGTATCTTAATGTCTGTTACAACATATGGAATGTCCTTTACTTCAAACGTCCATGATTAATCTAGAACAGCCAAGGAAATGTTTGCATGTACTGCCATTATACTAATATTATTATAATATATGTATAACTAATATATGCATAATACTATAATCCTGTGAGGATGCTAGCAGAATTATCATAGATGTGTTTTTTCTCACTTTTTACCATGCTTTGACATTATGGCCTTATGGCCACTGGTGTGTATGTACTTCCCTTTCTGTATACAGACAAAACAGAAATGCTCTGAATTTACTTGACCCAAGTGTGTGAAAATGATTAATTTCCTTGTAAATAAAATGTATTATATTAACACAGTTATTGGCAAAAAAGAAAGAAAAAAATTGGATGATGAATATTGTGGCATTAAGTTTTCTCTTTAATAACAGCATTCCAGCTCTCTGCTAACTCCAGAGATGTTACAAATGAGGAGACTGTAAAGCTCATAACACTAAAAAGTGCATCTGTTTGGTGAGAAAAAAAGGCAATTGGCTTGCTGGTTATGCCACGAGTGGAGAAGGATTGACAATATTGTGGTAGGAAAGAGGGAAAGCCATCATGTTTCTCTTGTTTTTCTTGATCGTTAAAGAGTCAAATGCTACAAACTATTTAAGAGGTTTTTGTCAGATTTTACCAGTGATTTCAAATATGCTTTTTAAATGGTAATTTAACCTTCAATTTAGTGTCTTTTGGTCTGTCCCCATTCAAAGAGATAGGAGACTGGTCTTGTATGGCTTGAAATAACTGTCTGGTGGTGTTACAAACAAGGCCACCAAGTGAACAGACTTTCTTGTAAGGACTTTAGCTCACACATCTCCCCGTGAGCAGTCCTGGCTTTGCCCTCCACAATAACAGTCCTTTTCAAAATGCTAGAAAACACCTAAAACTAACATGCAAAACACTTTTCAAACACACTATAATATGTTTAATTCATGTGGAAATGATATACAGATGTGAACCGATGTAAATTCAGTATAGCATTTTTGGACACAGTGTACATGTAAATGAAATTTAGAACCAGCTAGTGCATGGTAGCTGAAGCCATTCTCTTCTAGGTGAATAGGGTGCAGTCATTATAGCCCCAATGTTTAATGGCAGATAAATGTAACCGAAACCCAGGACAGCGTCATTTTTCCCCAATTTGAGCCTGCTGACAAACCCTGTCACCACCAAACATAGCCTGAGTGCTTATAAGTCCTGGGTGCAGGTGATTAGGCCTGCAGGACTGGGACATGCATGTGTTTTATCAGTCTAAATCAGCAGAGACAAAGGCTTTCTTGTTTATGCTAGTGAAGGACCCTGCTAATGCTCCTAGCCTGCTTATAATAGCACACTCCTTATTCGTCTTCATCTTGCGAGATAAACACCTGCTTCAGGGTGCGTTTTTCTCAAATTAGACCATGAAATAATTTTGGTAAGGTGCCGTTTTCTTTGCAAGCATGCTAGGCTAATGACTTGTGGCATGCTGGATAGATTAGATAAACTGAGGCTGTTGTAATGCGCTCTGTTAGATCACTCATTAGTCCTGTCCCTGCACTTTCTCTGTTTTACACAGAAAATGGAGGTTTCTTGGTGTATATCAAGCAGGATTTCTCACTTAGCCAGATAACTTGAGCCAAATGTCAGGACTGTCCAACAGGAAACGAGGTCAGGTCCACACTTTTGGCTTAAATCTGAACTATTTTGCTAAGTAGCAGTAGCCTCTCAGTTTTTCTGTCTTTAAGGGTTGACGTATCAGTCTTAGAAGGGTTCATACTGCGTTTCTCTGAGGCGGAAAAAGCAAGGCACATCACTGTATTGTCTTGGGGGTTCACATTGCTATACTTTTTGGAGGCTGTGTTGGGCTGTGTTTCTCCCTGTTGCTAAGCAACAGCTAGCAATAGCGGCCTGGCTAACTAATAATAGGCAAGCTTTTTGCTTGTTAATTAGATAACATGATGAAAAAAAAAAAAAACTTACTTGAAATGTCAAGCATCACACTGGTAAGACCCTATAGCTGTGATAGTAACCTACAGTTTCTATGCAAAAAGTATGACCATTAACTACCTTTACATTATAACTGTAAAGGGCCACTTTACATTTAATCTGAATGATCAGCACACAAAAAATGCTCGTGACAAAAGGTACTTGACCACTTCCAGTTGAACTTGCCCAGAGCGCTCCACATAAAATGCAACTGTGCAGTGTGCATAATAGGTAAGGCACCTCGCATGCAAAGTCAGTGCAGCAAATGCATCTCTCCCACTGAAAAGAACAGAAAAAGTCACCCTGGCTCACCAGAAGAGAATGCATGAATTGTGAACCTCCTCTTAGGTGGATGATCTTGTACCCAAGTAACAGGGATCAAGCAAAAAATGTAATTTTTTTAGGAGTCCCTGGGTTAGACTCCTAATGCTTCCCATTATATGTAGCTTTTTAAACAAGATGGATACTTTGTAACAGCAGCTCCGGATTAACAACCTTTGAAGTGTGCAGTACCACTGACATTAAAAACATTTCTCCAAACCCACAAACCTATGCTGGAGAATTCAAAGTTTCAAAAAGTCAGAGTTTTCCGCAGGGGCAGTGATGGGAACCAGATGTCCAAAGCCTCTGAAAGCTGTCACAGAAAGTTATGCACAAAAAATCCATCCACTGGTCAAGGCTGTAGGTTCACTGGTCATTATGAATAGTAAAGAAAATGGCTGTATTTGGAATGTAGACATCACGCCGAACTGGTTCCCATTACTACCATTGTAAAGAAATCTGAACCAGTAAGTCTCTCTCTCTCTCTGTCTCTCTCTCTCTCTCTGTCTCTCTCTCTCTCTCTCTCTCTCTCTCTCTTCTTTGTGTCACTAACTGTACACTGGGCAAAGCTAGGCAACCACCAAGAGCCCCATAAAAATACAAATTAGATGAATGTACTGATGTTAAATAGCCTATGCCAAAATTCTTCACATTATTCTGTGCCTCAGCACCTTTCTCTGTGGATGATGGACACAGTAGCTGTCCATTTCCCCGGTCACCTGCAAGGCTGTCTGGCTTTTCTGTATGACGCTGTGCTTGGCCCAGGCTGCAGTCACTAGAGGTTAATGGACATGGCCTGAAGTCTGTTACCCTGCAGGCCTTCACTGTAGAGCCTACTGCTACACTCACTCACTCACTTTGAGTGTCTGTGTCTGTCTGTCTGTCTGTCTGCCTGAATCTGTGGTCTGCACTAAACTACGACCTCTTTCTTTTTCAATTCAAGTAGAATTCCCCCTGAAGCCACAGCTGGCTCAGGAATGTCGCTCTCGCCTGGTCTCTTTCCACTTCACTTCTCTCTGTCTTTCTCTCTCTGTCTCTCTCTCTCTTGTCTGTGTCTGCATTCAGTCTTTTTTCTACATCTTCCTCCCTCTTTCTGTCCATCTGTTTTTCTTTCACTTTCTCTCTCTCTCTCTCTCTCTCTCTCTCTCTCTCTCTCTCTCTCTCTCTCTCTCTTTGTACTTCATCTGTCTTTCTTGCTCTGTCATTTCTTTTAGTTAATTTTTCTCTCTTTGTAAAATATCTGGTTTTCTTAGTATTTCCATACATTTCTCCATATATAAGTCTATATGGTGTATACTCTATATACACTATATAGGCTATATATACAGTGGGTTGCAAAAGTATTCAGCCCCCTTGAACTTTTCAACCTTTTGCCACATTTCAGGCTTCATACATAAAGATATGAAATTGACATTTTTTGTGAAGAGTCAACAACAAGTGGGACACAATCGTGAAGTGGAACGAAATTTGTTGGATATTTTAAACTTTTTTTAGAAATAAAAAACTGAAAAGTGGGGCGTGCAATATTATTCAGCCCCCTTGCTTTAATACTTTGTAGCGCCACCTTTTGCTGTGATTACAGCTGCAAGTGGCTTGGGGTACGTCTCTGTCAGTCTTGCACATCGAGAGACTGAAATTTTTGCCCCTTCTTCCTTGCAAAACAGCTCGAGCTCAGTGAAGTTGGATGGAGAGCGTTTGTGAACAGCAGTTTTCAGCTCTTTCCACAGATTCTCGATTGGATTCAGGTCTGGACTTTGACTTGGCCGTTCTAACACCTGGATACGTTTATTTGTGAACCATTCCATTGTAGATGTTGCTTTATGTTTTGGATCATTGTCTTGTTGGAAGATAAATCTCCGTCCCAGTCTCAGGTCTTTTGCAGACTCCAACAGGTTTTCTTCCAGAATGGTCCTGTATTTGGCTCCATCCATCTTCCCATCAATATTAACCATCTTCCCTGTCCCTGCTGAAGAAAAGCAGGCCCAAACCATGATGCTGCCACCACCATGTTTGACAGTGGGGATGGTGTGTTCAGGGTGATGAGCTGTATTGCTTTTACGCCAAACATAAGTTCGATTTTGGTTTCATCTGACCAGAGCACCTTCTTCCACATGTTTGGTGTGTCTCCCAGGTGGCTTGTGGCAAACATTAAATGAGACTTTTTATGGATATCTTTGAGAAATGGCTTTTTCTTGCCACTCTTCCATAAAGCCCAGATTTGTGCAGTGTACCACTGATCGTTGTCCTATGGACAAAGTCTCCCACCTCAGCTGTAGATCTCTGCAGTTCATCCAGAGTGATCATGGGCCTCTTGGCTGCATCTATGATCAGTCTTCTCCTTGTTTGAGCTGAAAGTTTAGAGGGACGGCCGGGTCTTGGTAGATTTGCAGTGGTCTGATGCTCCTTCCATTTCAATATGATCGCTTGCACAGTGCTCCTTGAGATGTTTAAAGCTTGGGAAATCTTTTTCTATCCAAATCCGGCTTTAAACCTCTCCACAACAGTATCTCGGACCTGCCTGGTGTGTTCCTTGGTCTTCATGATGCTCTCTGCGCTTTAAACAGAACTCTGAGACTATCACAGAGCAGGTGCATTTATACGGAGACTTGATTACACACAGGTGGATTCTATTTATCATCATCAGTCATTTAGGTCAACATTGGATCATTCAGAGATCCTCACTGAACTTCTGGAGTGAGTTTGCTGCACTGAAAGTAAAGGGGCCGAATAATATTGCACGCCCCACTTTTCAGTTTTTTATTTCTAAAAAAAGTTTAAAATATCCAATAAATTTCGTTCCACTTCACAATTGTGTCCCACTTGTTGTTGATTCTTCACAAAAAATTACAATTTCATATCTTTATGTTTGAAGCCTGAAATGTGGCAAAAGGTTGAAAAGTTCAAGGGGGCTGAATACTTTTGCAACCCACTGTATATATATATTTGTCTATATAGAGTATATATAATATACACTATATAGACCAAAGTATTGGGACACACCTCCTAATTATTGAGTTCAGGTGTTTCAGCCACACCCATTGCTAACAGATGGATAAAATTAAGCACATAGCCTTGCTGTCTTGATAGACAAACACAGGCAGTAGAATGAGTCGTGCTGATGAGCTCAGTGGAATAAACATGGTATTGTTATGGGATGCCACCTCCGCCACAATTCAGTGTGTGAAATTTCTGTCCTGCTAGATCCACCCTGGTCAACTGTCATGCCTCGCAGCAGCGACAACTCAGCCACAAAGAGTTCCAAATTGCCTCTGGAAGCAACATCAGCAAACAAGCTGCGCTTCAGGAGCTTTATGAAGGTTTCCATAGTCGAGCAGCTACGCACAAACCTAAGATCAAAATGCACAATGCCGAATGGGGGGGTGGCAGGGGAGTGGTGTAAAGCACTCTGCCATTGCCCTCTGAAGCAGTGATGCATTCTGTGGAGGGTCAACTCACAATCATCCAGTGCTCAAAGCAAGGTCCATAATGCTGTTATAGCTACAAGGGGGGTGGCCACTCCTTATTGGTGTCTATGTAATTAGAATGGGATGTCATAAAAGGTAGGTATATATGTCTCTCTCATATATATATATATATATATATATATATATATATATATATATATATATATATATATATATGTGTGTGTGTGTGTGTGTGTGTGTGTGTGTGTGTGTGTGTGTGTGTGTGTGTGTGTGTGTAAATGAATAGACCAAATGAAACAGCCCAAAATTAATTGGAAAATATTTACTTACATTAAATGTGAAGTAGGTTTTTTCCTTCTCCTATAAAGTTAACATTCTGGAGATACAAGGTTTTGCTCAGACAGCAGTGATATATTATCTCTCCCTTTATGTTTCTCTTATATTGACGCTTTTCTCTCTATCATTTACTCTTTGCTTCACTCTCTATCTCTCCTCTCTCTCACATATACTCATCTTCTCTTTCTTTCTTCCTCACTCCCTCCTTTTTCATTCTTGCTCTTTTCCACTCTCTCTCTTACCTATCAATGTGTATGCTCAATCATTTTACTCTCTTTCTTTCTTTCTCCCTTTTTTTTACTTTACCTCTCTTTACACTTAATCTCTCTCTCTCTCTCTCTCTCTCTCTCTCGTCCCTTTAGTTATTTAGTCCCTTTTTCTATCTCTCTGTATTTCTGTCTCATTCTTTCTGCATATTTCTCTCTTTATATTCAGTCTCTCCTGCCTTTTTGTTCTCTTTCTCTCTCGCATGCTTTCTGTCCCCGTTTTTCTATCTATACATCTTCTCTTTTTCTCCACCACTCTCTCCATTTTCATTCTTGCTCTCGTTCATTCTTTTCACTGTTTACTTTGTCCTTTGCCCGCCCCCCACCCCCCACCACTCATACTTTTCCTTCTTTCTCTTCTCAAAATGTCTGATGAAAGAGTAGGCAGGCAAGGAGGTTTAGAGTGAAGTGGAGAGGGAGAGGGAGAGAGAGAGAGAGAGAGAGAGAGAGAGGGAGAGAGGGAGAGAGAGAGAGAGAGACTGAAAAAAAGTCAAGCAGTGCCAAAGCCCACAGCCCTCTTTCCACAAAATACAAGCAGTTGCTGTGGTGATAGCATCACATCTGGCTAAATGAAGTTTGTTCTCTCTATTTTCTCTCCGAGTGCCTCTTTTTTTTTTTAACCCTCCCCCCCCCCCCCCCCTTCCTTCTCTTCCGCCCCTCCTTCCCTCTCTCTCTCTCCCTCTCCTTGGCTATGTGTTTGCTCTCCTGCAGAAGTACTGTTTGGCCTGAAGGTATCTGATTGTCTGCTCCCTGTGCAGAGTTGTCATGTGAAGGACTTGGTAATGGCCTGCTTGGCTTGCCAAGCTGTAGTCTGTGGAGAGTTTGCCTGAGGACGGCTTAAAACGGATCCAGGGACGCTGCCGTTGAACTGCAGCCACCGCTGAGCGTACAGATGGGATCATATGTAGTGCTGGCGTGCCGCTGTGTATACCTAGGCCAGCTCCGTCCCTCCAGCGCTGTTGAACTCATGTCAGCTCCCCTTGTTTCACTGCCCAGTTTGCCTGGCCTTCATCGTCCTGCGCTCACCTTACACCACACGCAGCACGGCCCCCTCAGGACCAGGACTGTCTTTTGTTTGTTAAAAGAATACTTTGGTGAGAAATCAAGTTTGTGCAATTTTCTTGCTTACCCTAAACATAGCAGATCACCCAAGACATGTTTAGTGCATGAGGTTAGCGTCACACTGTAGCTGCAAGGCTAATGTAGCCTAACAAGTAATTTAGGCTTTTACTCCTGCAATTAGCTTTGTGTAAACTGCATGATTGAATCATCGTGCACTTCGCCTCAAACCTTCATGTTGTTAAAGATACTTGGCTAATGATGTCAGTGTGTCACAGTACTGAGATAAAACTGCAAAACACTATATTTCACACAAATAATATTGTAATAATTAGCAAATAATATTAACAATATTAATAAAATATTAACAAATAATATTTTAGTTATTATAATTTAATAATTATTTAATAATCAAATAATTAGAATACTTAATCTGACAACAGTATATAGATATAAAGTTGCAAAAAAAAACATTATTTACATGCATTTACACTCACACTTTACTGAGCTGCAGTGATGAGAATTTGGTCTCTTAAATTAGAAAATGAAACTAAAAAACAGCTGAAAAACAAATTCAATGATTCAGGTTTATTTTTAATGATTTAATCTGGCATCATTGTGTGTGTACAAAGAAAAGAACATAGATGTGAACAATTTATTTCTGTCCGGTTAAGTCCCAGTATTTGTCAGGTTAATGAAAAACACCCCTAAGCTGTACGTTTGAGCCTATTCAGCACCGAGTTCAGGAAAGAGAACATGGGATAGTCTGGATGTGACAGAATGTAGAATGAAGTGTGGGCTATTCCAGTCATTTCATGGTTTCCTTAGTTTGGTTTATCCCCTTTAAATTCTATTTGTCCAAGTATATTTCTTAACTATAACAATGGAAAATGCTTTTTCCTTGGCAGATCTTGAAATCATGTTTTCAACTTCAACTAACATCTCTAATAGACTTGCTTCTGTGGTTTCCAATGCTGTATGATATACTGTTATCTATTAAACTGGATGAAAGTAAGGCGCATTGCTAAACACTGTAGTAGCAGGCATCTTATTTTGCCTATTATCGTACAGTCCAGTGCACAGTATTCTTATAGACATGTTGCCAGTTGTCCAGCTTCCATTACTTGTTAGTTTCCATTACTTGTTGTTACTTTAGCTCCCATTACTTGTTACATTAGCCTTTAACACCATGCCAAAACAAAAAAGCCTCCTGGATGGGACTACATGTGAGAAAAGGAGAAAACCATGTAAATTTAATTTATTAAGCAACCCTGGATTATAGTTGAAATGATGCATTCTTATTATTGTTACTGTCATCATCGTCCTCACGCTGGATGCATTAGGAGTGTAGTTGCAAACCACCCCAGTGACATTCGAGTTCTGGCCAATCATCAAGAAGGTGGTTCTTTTCTGGCACCGAGCATTCTGGGAAAAGCACACTGTTTATTCTCACTTGACTGACTCACATTTTTGCCTTGCCAATGTGAAAGTCTCAATGTTATGTCTCATGTTATTTTTCATTGTTTTACAGCTGCTCACTTTTACAGCAAGATTTATTTGTTGTACTTATTGAGCAGTGAGTCAAAGCCATAAGTGTGTGTAATCCAGGAAGCCGGCTGAGCTACTGTCCTTTAAGCCCGGGCCCAGGTAACCTGCCATTGCTCCTTCAGCACAGGTCCCAGGGGGAACGGCACTGTACGTCTGGCAGCTATAAACCACACTCCATCTGTATAGAGTGATTTACAGCAGCCGTGTTCTTGGACCTTTTTTCTGCCTCTCCAGTGAAACAAAGAGGACTTTGTTGGGTACAGAAGAGCCAGGATTATTAGACGGGGGCAGGAGAGTGTGTTTAGGTGTTTTAGAGGTGGTTAAGTGAATCTGAATCTTTTATATATGTGCTAGGAGCGACTGCTGAATGATTGGCATGAGCAGCAGTCCCTGTTTGGGACCTAGGAAGAACTCAGCTGCACGGTCCAAATCCTGCCTGGAATTTAAATGAATGTTATGGTGAAAAATCAAATTTAAATCACTTTCCACTTACTCCAAGTGTAGCCAATCAGCCAAGGCATATTTGGCATCTTATGTTTTCCTTTATACATTCTAAGAAAGCTGTTTTTTCTATTCAAATGCTGGGTCGAACCTATTGACTCATTTTTTGGGTTATTTCCAGATTGCTGGGTTGTTTTGTGTAACCCAGCTATTGGGTTAGCTGCTGGGTCAATCTCAGTGACTGTGGACTCAGGCAAGACAGTACACCATCCTCTTTCAGTACTGTCAGGTGTAGCTACCTAGCTGCTGGCTCACTTTAACCCAACTTCTAATTCATCTAGAAAAAAGGTTCACGTTGTTAGCCGTCTGTTTTTTCTGCTCCTCCTCCATTTTGCCACAAGAAAGCAGACCTTAACATTCAGCTGCAAAGAGGCAGATATAAAAGGTTTGTGACTGCTTTTGACCCTTGGCTTGGGACCTACTGTGCCCTCCACAAATATGGGAACCACTGGTAAACAGGCTAAAAAACATTCTTTACTGCTTTGTTTCTTTTAAAATCTAATCTTTTTGAAGTACAACCATTGAGGAAAAAAATAAATATTTTTCTCAAATATGTAAACACACTGTGGACTCTCCTCGTCAGCTCAGCCTTCAGGTTTCTTGGGGCTTAGGTCAGGGGTCTGGGGTGGGCCATGGCAAAACAAAACAAAAAACATCTATAGACAGTGAACCATTTTGTGTTGATTTTGAGGTGTACTTTGGATCATTGTCCTGCTGGAAGATCCAAACTATGGCCCAGTTTGAGCTTCCTGGCTGAGACAGTCTGTGATTCCATGTAAATTGTCCAGGGCTTTTAGAAGAAAAACAGCACAATGACATCACAGATCCACCACCATACTTCACAGCAAGGATGAGCTACTTTTCTGTGTGGTTATCTTTGTGTCCACGCCAAACCCGCCTCTAGTGTTTGTTGCCAAAAACTTCTATTTTGGTCTTATCTGGCCCTGCGATGGACTGCAGACCTGTCCAGGATGTATCTTGCCTTCCGCCCGAAGACTGCTGGGATAGGCTCCAGCAGCCCCCAACCCCGCTACCCTGACAGAGAAGCGGCTTAGTGGATGGATTTATGGATGGATGGTCTTATCTGACCACAAAACACAGTCCCACTGAAAGTTCCAGTAACGTTTGGCAAACTATAGGAGCTTGAGTTTGTTTGTTTTCGGAGACCAGCAGAGACTTTCTTCTGGCAACCGTGTTTAAATCTAGGCATAAAAAGTTTTTTTTTTAAGTGTAACAACTTTAATAGCGGGTGGAGGAAGGAAACTGGGGGCAGGGGTGAAAAAAAATTTGGCCACGCCCCCTTCTCCACAGTAGGTATTGCATTGGAGCTAAGAGAGTAATGCAACTAATAGCTTATACCTCACCAATTAGCCTCATACAAGCTGGATGCCAAAATCATCACACATTAACCTCAAACCATATTGAGTTTTCAAAATAGACTTCCTTTTATACTGTTGTAAAACTGGCCAGATGTACAGACAACATTAAAGCTTCAAGATGGCTGCTACTGCTGAGTTTAGCTATGGTCCATTTATTACAGACTTACTCTTCCCTCAGCCCAGCAGTAACCTGTTTTCATTTCTCTGCTTTCACCTTTTGCTGCCTCCTCTTTCTCCCCTGCCAGAGCATTCCTCGCTCTGCTCTTCAGCTCAGGGAGCTAAAAATGTGTTCAGGAAGGCAGCGAGTTCCAACCTCAGAGAGTCACGTTATGCGGAAAACAGTCAGAGGGGAAAAAAAAATCATAAATTCCTTCTTTTATTGCGGGTTCTGGATTGCGTCGTGCCGAGGAATAGTTCAGTGAGTGAAGAACGACGAGGTGTTGAGCTTTGGCTAAACAGAATCTGACTCCCACTAATACCTTTATATGAGCCTGTGTGCTACTTTTAGAACACAGCAAAGCACAGTTAACCATCAGTAACACATTACTGCTAATACAGACATTAAAAATATACATTTATAGGGGTCTATTCTATGTCCATAATCCAGTCAAATCTGCAGCACCACCACTCCCATCATAACTCATCTGTGCTGTGTGTATGTGTGTTTCTGGAGGTGGAAGCGCCCATATTGATGCTGGGGCTAAAGTGAACCAGATGGGGTGAATGGAACATGCAGCGTTTCTGTGTGCTGAGGTAATTTTCTTGCTGGCTTTGGGACCATATATCCACACACACACACACACACACACACCCCAAGCAAGTCTACGTCATATAATAGATGCACTAAAGCAATCAAACTGACAAGTGTCACCTCACATTTATCTGCATTTCAATCGAAATCTTATCTTATATGATTCTTAATGCATAAAGTTGCTCAAAGTTCCTCAGATGAACACATTAGGGTTGCATAATATGGGCAAATGCTGGTGTTACGATTATATTGCTAAATTTTACGATTGCGATACTTCTTGCAATGTATTATAAAATCCGGGGTTGTACAGTGTGACAGTGTTGTTGTTACACATGCCAAGAGAAATTAATCCAGTACAAAAGACATCATGCAAACGGTGACACAGATTAGCATGTTAGTGTTGATGGTATTTGTAGTCCATTGGGTAATTCAAACATTACAGAACAAAACAATGTAATCAATGGGTCGTGTGTAAATCCAGCAATGAATTGTGATTTTAAGATTTGTCTGCTGAAGCAAGAAAAAAAGTAAGCCCTGGGTTTAAAAACTGAGAAACACTGCTAAGCTTACTGCCTGTATCCTTATTAGAATTAACTGATTAAATTAAAAGCTTTACTTTTTGGTATTAAACTATTTTGCTACTCGTTTTCAATTGTAAGACTTCAAACATGCATGTATTCCTTCAGACTCCTGCTGGTGTGGGTTTCCTCTCATTGATGCATGAAATTGTTACTTGATTGACATGAGAGACTGAATTACTGTGGAGAAAATTAATTATCTAAATGTTTTACAAAATGAACATTTTTAATTATAAATGTTACATCAACAAATTGTTCCATTAATTAAGATTATTACTTTTTGAAGTATTAATATGCTACACTATTTTAATTTGCTCTATAATGCCAGTGCTTTAAAGGTTTACGAACAGACCTGAACAAACTGGTGAATCAATTCCAAATCACGATGATTTGGTTCCAGATTAGCCAGTATTAATAATTTACTTAGCTGGATTATAGAATTACTTTGATTAATCACAACCACATCCACAAAGACACTCATCTGGAACTCTGAGTAGTCAGGATGCTCATGGCACACAGGCAATCCTTCTGCGATTTCGCCTCTATGCAGGCTAATATTGTGATAATGAAGTACAAACTGATACATTGTGCAGCCCTAAAACACACAGTGTTTGACCCCTGCTTGGTGCGTTTTCCAGGTTTTTTTGGGGGAGGGAGAGGGGAGTGGGACTATAACAGCAGGGTCGGTGTCCCATATCCTGCTGCATAATTCAAGGGCAATAAATGCCAAACTTGGACAAGGCCTGTTAGGAACCTTAAGTGTCCGCTGCCATTCAGACCTGCCAGTTCTCACTTCAGTATAAATAACTGATTTGTAAATTATATGTATTTTCTCCTTGAACTGTGCCGACTTAAATTGCCCCTGGAGAGAGTAATTGGGTAATAGCAATGGAGCGCGTGCTAACGTAATAGTTTTGGCAGCAGTAGTAGCCCTGTCTTGATATCTTCCTGGCCAAGGTCATGATTGAGACTATTACACTGTAGAATGAAGCCCAAATTATTAACAACTGAAGTGCTCTGTTTTTGCTTTCTTTGCTCTCTCTCTCTCTCTCTCTCTCTCACTCTCACTCACTCTCTCTCACTCTCTCTCACTCTCTCTCTCTCACTCTCTCTCTTTGCCCTATACTTCTCCGTAGCTCTTTGCTAGTTGGCTGATGATGCTACTATCAACTTCTCCATTTTTTTTGTCTCTGTGATGTTCCAAGTCTGAGTGTGAGCTTGTATTGGCTGCAGAATCGAGCAGAAAAAGTGACAGAAATGATGCTCTCCTCTTTCATGCGTGCATACCCCTTGGCCCTCTGGGGAAGAGCACAGAGCCCAAAAAAGCTGGAGAAGGCAAAACCGGTGAAGTCTCAGAGGGTTGAGAGTGAGAAAAAAGTGAAAGACAACATTACGCAGCGACTGAGTCATCCAAAGTGCATCCAGACTTCATTCAACAGAGTGAAGACAGGCAGAGGTCAACATGAGCACGAGCGAGAGACTGCAGGGGACCAGAGCTGTTGGCACTCCTTTCATTTCCCAACATGGACATAATAGTGCATGTACATGATTTGGCTGCAACTATTAGTCCTACAATTAGTGTTTTCCTTCCATGATATGTGGGTGTGCTGGGAGAGGGAGATGAAACATGATTTTTTTTGGTTTGTATTCTTTTTCCCTGCATGTTGATGCACTGTAATACAATCCAAACTGAACATAAGTCATTACATTTGGATGGAAGATTATTTTAGAATTTTTGAATATTTAAGAATTTTTAAATGATCTAGTACAGGGGTCAGCAACCCAAATGTTAAGAGCCACTTGGTCAAGTTTCAACAAAAATCAAACCACCTTAGGAGCTACAACATTTCAAAGCAATTTTATCGAAGATCTAGTATCAGCTAAAAATATAAACAAAAACACAGGCTTTGTTTGCTCTGCTTTAAGCTTTAGCTCAGCTATAGCTGCTTTTTGTCACGCAGCCTCCTGAACCCCTTGTGGATACAGACTCAATCTCCCAGAATCCTCTGGGAGATCACATGACAAACCAGGTGACTCAGCGCCCCCTATCAGCGCTCCTGGTCTCCTGTGTTGGTCTCCTGAGCGGTTTTTCTATTGTGGTATATGTCGTGTATAATCTCTTGCTGTTCGTTTTCTGGTTTATGCTCTTTTTGCCCTGCTCCTTGGATTTGTTTGCTATTCTCTCGGATCTTGGAATTGAGCTCGGCCTGTTTTTTTGACTACGACTTGAAACTCTTTTTACATCAGTAAAGCCCTTCGGTAACCTTCATCTGCAAGCGTCTGACTGTGATTGAAACCTTACACTTTTCTCGCATCTCCGGCAGGAAACCTTTCTGCAGAAGTAGAATAGTCTCTTGTAAAATGCCTCCTAATGTTCGAGGCTGAAATCAGCTTCTCATTCAGCTGATTCTTGTTCAAATTTTAAATGGTGCCTGAGTGTACAGAATGTAGCTTTGTAACTGTTGCACCATTTATAGTGGAACGTGAAAAATTTGTACAAGAAGGTGGCAAGCGAAACACTGACTTCAGCTTCGTGACTATAGTGCGTATTTCTCGCGGCAGATTAAGTGTATCAGGAAACCAGCTGGACTGATTATAAACATGAATATTTAGTCTCCAATTCCATTTGTCTCAAAATGATCGATGTTAGCCTTTCTCTTTACCTTGTCATTACCTACTTGCTAGGCGAGACTGTTGTCTGCATTGCTATGTGACCAGAAGTCTGCGTGACAACCTGCAGGGTTAAAGGGTGAATAAGCAGTTATACATGTCACTTCAGTATTAAAGACCATTTATTGTTGAAAAGCTTTATTATACTGCATTGGATTATTTTATTTTCACCTAAAAATTTAATTCTTCTGTGGAGCCGCAACAGGGCAGTAAAAGAGCCATGTGTTGCTGACCCCTGATCTAGTATGGTGTATCATGATTAATATGACCAGAGATATGAAATAACAAGGTAGAAAAGGTCAGTTTTGATTTCTAGGTTACTTTTAAGGATGATGTAATCAACGAACTACTGTAATTATTATGCCTTCTTATAGCAACGGCATCTGACTTATGTTTTCATTTGTAGCAGAGATGTGCAGGTTACTTGTATAAAAATGATCAATCTTGCTCAAATCCTATTATAATTACTTAGCAAAAAGCATCTGGTAGGCTGTGCCACACTCCTCTCTACCACCCCCTACACTTCCTGTAGTGTATTACAGTCTGTCAGAATTAACATCATAGAGTACTAAGTAAATAAAATGGCATTACATCAGATTCAAAAATCAATCCATGTCAAATCTGTAAGATAAAGTAGACATAAGACATAACATAAAGTAGGCAGAGGTGTCCAAACCCATATCCATGTAAAAGTACTGTTACTAATGTCAAATAATGGCTGTAATAAAAGTTCTCAAAAAAAACAACTTGAGTAAAAATTGCAGATCATAAAACTACTTTAGACCTGCAGTGGAGCTTAGTACATCTGGAATCTGTCAGAATGGGAACTGAAGTTTGTTGGACTCTGTTCGTCCCTGCTGTTTGTCTTAGATTAAGTAATAAATCTCAAAAATCAGAGGTTTTTTAATATACTGCCCTACCTTGCCCTTGTTGTTCATTTTCCCTCCTTGTTTATGTTCTCCCTTGCAGTTCTGTTTTTGTTTACTTGCCCCGCCCTTTTGTCATGCCTCTCACCTGTCTCTAGTCTGTAGCTCCACCCTCTCGTTATTGTTCCCAGGTGTTCCTTGTTAGTTTCCCCCAGTATTTATACCCCTGTTTGATTTGTTTTGCATTTACTTGGTGATTTTGTTGTACAAGCTCTGTTTCCTGTTTCCTTTTAGCCTACTTGCTTTCTTTGTGCTCTTTAGTCTTTTGTTTTCTTTCATTTTAATGTCTTTACTTTGAGTGTTGCTTCTCTGTCTTGTTCTTATTTTCTTTGCTGTTGTTGTTTTTGTTCTTCCTGATGGATTATTCCTGATAAAACCTTGGAAGTCATCACTTACAATGTCACAGGTGTGATCAACTGTAAAGCAGAGCAGGTTCAATCAATGGCATAACAATGAAATCAAAAACAAAACATTCATTAGTGATGAAATGTTTGTTTCAGTGTGAAAAAAGTTAAAAGTAGATTCCACAGATATGCTCCCTAGCCATTTATTGTAAACCTTTCAGCTGCACCGTGCTGGTGCGTAGAGACTGTAGCCCAGTAAAGTCTGTGTATATACACAGGAACGTATATTTTCATATATTATTGTAAAAAAAAGTGTAAAGTTTGTGATATATTTCCAAAAATGATGACATATTTAAAAATTAAAAAGCGATACTATTATCTAACATCTATGTTACATACATGTTTGCCTAAATTTCAATATATTTACATACGCTATATTGCCAGAAGTATTTGCTCGTCTGCCTTCACACACAGATAAACTTAAGTGAGATACCATTCTTAATCCATAGGGTTTAATATGATGTCGACCCACCCTTTGCAGCTATAACAGCTTCAACTCTTCTGGGAAGGTTTTCCACAAGGTTTAAGACGTGTTTATGGGAATTTTTGACCATTCTTCTAGAAGCCATTTGTGAGGTCAGACACTGATATTGTACGAGAAGGCCTGGCTCGCAGTCTCTGCTCTAATTCATCCCAAAGGTCTTCTATCGGGTTGAGGTCAGGACTGTGCAGGCCAGCCAAGTTCTTCCACACCAAACTTGCTCATCCATGTCTTTATGGACCTTACTTTGTGCACTGGTTCGCAGTCATGTTGGAACAGGAAGGGGTCGCCCCCAAACTGTTCCCACAAAGTTAGGAACATGAAATTGTCCAAAATCTTTTGGTCTGCTGAAGCATTAAGAGGTCCTTTCACTGGAACTAAGGGGCAGAGCTCAACTCCTGAAATATAACCTACACCATAATCCCCCCCTCCACCAAACTTGGCACAATGCAGTCAGACGATTACCGTTCTCCTGGCAACCGCCAAACCCAGACTCGTCCATCGGATTGCCAGATGGAGAAGCGCGATTCATAACTTCAGAGAACACTAGAGAACTCTGCTCTAGAGTCCAGTGGCGGCACTTTACACCACTGTATTCAAAACTTTGCATTGCACTTGGTGATGTAAGGCTTGGATGCAGCTGCTCAACCTTGGAAACTCATTCCATGAAGCTCTCTATGCTGTTCTTGAGCTGATCTGAAGGCCAAATGAAGTTTGGAGGTCTGTAGTGATTGACTCTGCAGAAAGTCGGTGACCTCTGCGCACTATGCCCCTCAGCATCCGCTGACCCACTCTGTCATTTTACATGGCCTACCACTTTGTGGCTGAGTTTCTATCATTCCCGGTCGCTTCCACTTTGTTATGATACAACCGACAGTTGACTGTGGAATGTTTAGTAGCGAGGAAATTTCATGACTGGACTTGTTGCTCAGGTGGTGTCCTATCACGGTACCACGCTGGAATTCACTGAGCTCCTGAGAGTGACCCATTCTTTCACTAATGTCTGTAGAAGCAGTCTGCAGGCCTAGGTGCTTGGTTTTATACATTTGTGGCCATGGAAGTGATTGGAACACCTGAATTCAATTATTTGGATGGGTGAGTGAATACTCTTGAAAATATAATGTATGTGCATGTATGTAAATATTTAAAAATATAAGTTAAATAATATTTAGTACATATTTTGTACATATCACTGTCCAAAAAACATGTATCTCCACTTTTTTTCATTTAAACTTGTCTATATTATTTGAACACAGCAGCTGTCTTTCACATTGTGTGAAATTTTCATGATCAGAAATGCTGCAAAATCACTTGGAATAAAATTTCTTTACATTAACTTGCACTAACACCATTTTTTCTTCTCCTGTAAAATGACCACTTTGAACACAGCAATGATTTTTTTACAGAGATATATGTACATATATTTTTCTTCAATATAACAGGCCTACAAGTTAGGACTACCTCATAAAGTGTGAGAGGAGTGGAAGTACAAGAAAGGACGAGTAGAAGTAAAAGTACCTTGTTGCTATGCATCTCTCAAAATAAATGACGCATAGTTGCATCTTTAGTAAGCATTCAGCCACCACTCGCTTTGTCAGACCACGAGAAAGCCTTCTGACACCCTAGTTTTCTCCACATGCAGACCACAGAGAGAAGGATGGCACTTTCGGGTTTCCTGTGTGAGACAGATGGGCATGCATCCAATAAGCTCCTCGGCGTAACACTGTCTGACTGAGACATCTTTGTTCCACCATCTCTGTGTTTGTCTGAGGCCTCATGGCCAAGTTTTTATTTTGCTGTGAAATGTCAGGCTGCGTGATGGATGAAGGGGGTGGGAGTAAAGGTTTGATGGATGATGGTGTTTCTAGCAGTCAATGCAGGGCCATAGAAGCAATCATCCTGTAAACACCCTGTTTTCTTTTCCTCTCTCCTTCCCTGTCTGGGCTTTATTGAAACAAACTTCAACGACAAGAACAGTGAATGACCTGCTTCCGCTGCCTTGACCTGCCATGATCCACTAAAAGCAGTACGCTGTTCAAAAATGGTGCCATAGTTAACCATGGATGGTAATAGCATGTTAGCATGATTCTAACTGCTGAAAGAATGTTTAGTTCTTTATATATGATACATCTTATCTCAATATCATACATTAGTGAAACAAACTCATGAAGTTTTCAAAGATCATACAGGGAATAAAGACAAGCAGATGTGTCCTTCAGAAATGCACTTAGTGTCAGTGTGTGCTTATTAGCCAGCTGAGCAAACCCTGTGTATCAGTCTATTTAGTTAGCAGATTAAAGTAACAAACTTTATGCTATGAGGTTCTGTAAGGCAGTGGTCACAAACCTTGGTCTTGAAGATCTACCTTCCCACAGAGTCTAGTTTCAACCACAGCCTACCACACCTGCTCCTGCTCATTCACTTCTTCAGACATCTTGATTAGTTGGATCAGATAGATTAGCGGGTTGGAGCTAAACTCTACAAGAAAGTAGATCTCCAGGAGGAGGGTCAGTGACCACTACTATCCCCAAAGGGATATGGTGAGGGTGAGCTGGTGAGGTTGAGTTATGTAAATGTTGTTGAGGCTGTGGTCAAAGATTCCTTTGTTAGCATTAATGCTAACTTTAGTAATGTTTCCCATGTTAATATTGTGAAGTTCACATAAAATGGTAACTAAAAACAATGAAATGCTGTCTGTCACTGAATAAATTCACATTACTGTTCACTGAAAATGTTTAATTAGGGTGTGTTTGAATAAAGGAATCTATCTGAAAGCCGCACATCCAAAAACTCAGTTTCAGATTGTATTTCCTAAGCGTACAACATCAGAATATGTACATTTGTAAAGATAGAACAGGTATTGACTTCATTCTGACTTTGACGTTGTAAAATATAATCGAAGCCGTATGAGAGCATGGAGCTACTTTAACAAAGGACCCTGTCACCACCTGATTTGAACCGGAAACCTGGTTTGGGCCACGCAGGCGCAGCAAAGGCATGACAGCATGCGCTGTCTAAGGCTGTGTCTGAAACCGAAGGCAGCTGTCTCGACGCCTTGTTGTCTCAGAAGGCAGCTTTGCGATGAACATACAGGTATGCAAACGAATTGTGCTTAAGATGTGCCTCGAAAGCAGCGATGCATCACGTCGTTGCCAAGACACGACACCACAGTGTTAGCTGTTAGCATTAGCATCTTTTTTTCCAGTCTTTTAAGAGAGTATGATACACCTATGCTGTCTTTATAAAAGCAACCAAACTGAGGAACCCCAGGCAGGGTTTTACATACACGTTGAATTCAGACATGACTGGCTGCTTTACTGCCCCAGAATACTGTATAACATCTCAGATACAGCCGATATCATATAATACATAATACATAATAAAGGACCTTGCTGTTTCCAGAATAACAAAGAGGGAACAAAGGGCCTAGGTTAGAGAGGGGTGACCCTACTGAAACACCTTCCAGTAGCTAAGTTGCTCACTCTACTAACTCTCATTCATTGCTTACAGACTTGCTAGTGTTGATTCTGCCAAATGCAGTAAAAGCCTGCATGTGCTACTGTGTATGTTAGTGTGGGTGCCTTTAGCTTTTTGCCAGGACCTTTTGCATGGTATGTCTTCTCTGGGGACATTTGGATGAGGACAAAAAATGCCACCCAGGTGTGGTCGTTAGGTTCCTGAGGTTAATGTTAGGGGTTGGGTAGGTGTTGGGCATAGCGACGTTTGGCAGCACTGAAGGTAATGAAAGTGAATAAGCAAGTCAGAAGGTGATAGAAAGAGCTCACAAAGACAGAAATACAAACACATGTGTATGTGTGTGGGTGTGTGCGTGCCTATAGGAAATAATAAAATTCCAATTTTACATGCTGCCCACAGCTCCACACAGTCTGCCTTTGTGGGGAAATGTTGGGGAGACCTCTTACCATGGATCACCTCCTGGAACTATTTTATGAATTCTCAAAGACTATGCTGTTTCCTTTAACCTAATAAACGCTAAGGGTCTGTATGTGGGTCAACACTTCCATTCCTCATTTCAGCATCAGGAAAAAAGCAGAAAAGATCAAAATGAATAGTACTTAAAGCATTCATCGTTGAAAGATCAAAATCAAGCTCCCGTCTTTCTTCAGATCTGAACAAATCTACTGGTGTTAATGTCCATCTTTCTCAGCACTATAGGTCTGAAAGGTTGTAGAGCTGTACAGAAGCTGTTATTGGGGAAAGGAAACAGACAACAATTCCATCCTCTGGAACTGTCATCGCAAACTAGTGCTTGTTCTAGCATCTTACTTACCTGCCATATTACCCCACTTATCAGACTGTCAGCTCATGGACCCCTTTGTCTGCCACTATACACCCTTTAACTGCTGCTGCACTCAGCACTTTAACTTTAGACCCCTACTTTGCACTTTGTAAGGTTTACAGGTACGACTGTGTGCATGTGTGTCTGGGTGAGTGATGGTAGGAATGCATGCTTTATTTTATTTTATCTTGTTGAATGTATGTCTGGTCCTGTGCTCTGTGAGCTCCTGTAACCAAAACCAAATTCCTTGTACGTGTAGCATACCTGCCCAAAAAAGCTTGATTCTGAACACAGAAGAACATCTGCACTAGAGTGATGAACCTGGATATCTGAGGTATTGAGTACGGGTTTATGCAATGACAAGCCTAAATTTGAGATCTGTGAATGTAACAGAAGGAAGTATGTACACCACTGAAGCAATAAAAGACTCGTCAAAGCATCTCTAAGCCAAGCACAAAGCAGGATCACCACAAGTTTGGGAATGGATTAAGTAATAATAATAATAAGTTCAATTTATATAGTGCCTTTCACAAACCAAAGGAGGCTTTACATCATCATCATCAAAAAAAAAAATAATACTACAGAGAGGAAAAAAGGAAGGTTTTTAACAGGGATGACAGAGAAGAGCAATTACGAAGTGTGGAAGGTAGAGAATTCCAGAGTTTGGGGGCAGCAGCGCTGAAGGATCTGCCACCCATAGTAAAAAGTCTAATTGAGCATTAGAAGACCGGAAAGCACGAGAGGGACGGTACAAAGACACGAGATCAGAAATGTATGTCGGAGCCAGACCATGTAAAGACATGCAAAACACAACCCCAAGCACATTTGGAGTGGGAATTCAGGTGGATGCATTTTACATGGCTCTGTTTTAATATGAATGGTCATACCATGATGTAACACCAGTGACTGTGACACCAGTGACATTCTGGTTAAAACTGAGGATTTTGTAAATCGGCTGACTCACTGGCTGTCAGGTGACCTTGTGCAACTATTTAAAATCAGTAATAAAAATGATATATGGCATTATTTTGACAAATTTTTAATTACCCAGCACATAACACCGGTAACATGTGGGGGTCTGATAAACAAAATGATTAATAAATTAATGAAATGTAGTGAGCAAGTGTGGACTCATGTGATGAGCTCTGGCCCAAAGAAGCAGTTTGATAGGGCTGAAAATACTGTGTTAAAATGTAATATAAGAGTCCTGATAACACCAGTGACCAAAATCTCTGTGACAAATAGATTTAAATAAAATACATATTTTTAAATGTAGTACAATGTTTATGATAAAAAATGTATACAACTTCCAATGTTAAACCTCTTTAAAATATTGGTTTATATTAAAAATTGTTTCTCAAACATTGAAAATTGTTTGTGATGAGCTGTTTTACAGATGCAGAGCTGCTAAGAAACAGAATAAAAAGAGAAATAAGAGAGAAATCTTCAGGGAAAAGTAATATTTAATCTTAGGTCGACTGTAAATGTACATACTGACTTTTGGAACTGCGCCTAATATATTTTCTTTTTAAGCTCTGCAACCTTTGTGACATGGTTTCCCGCTGCAGACAGAGAGTAACCCATCTATCAAAGAAGCTGCTGGTGCTTGAATGTGTTTGAGATTCATTTGATTGCAAGAAGTAGAAAATGAAACTGACTTCTAAGAATGAACTTTCGAGGTGTGAAAAAATGTCCTTGCAGATTTCTTTGAAAAACTGAAAGCAAGACTCCCAACAAGAATGGAAGCTCTAATAAACTGTGAACACGCTAAAGACTAAAAAATGTGATATTAGTTGTTGATGCTTCTGTGTGATTTCTTTGTAAATAGATATTTTCTGCTTAATTTGCCTCTAGAAGTGTAACTGCAGTTTGAGGGCTGAAAACCTGACTCCACTGTGGCCGCAAAACCTCCACAGGCGTCATAGCTCTCATAACTTGATTGTGCAACTTCCTGCTGGCTGAGCAGCCTACCACACCTCAGGGAGACATGTGGAGGTCTTTGGGGGGCACGCTGGAGGCTTGTCCTGAGGTGTAAGCAGGGCTACTGCTGCGTCAGCCATGGATCAGGCCGCTTTTGTTGGGCTGCAGAGCCTCAGGACACCAAAGGTGGGGGTGTCAGGGTGCGTTAGAGGAGATGAGAGGACGCAAGAGCCGAAGCCCAGTGGAGTGTAAGCACAGGGGCTCAGGAAACAGCACTGTTGTCTTAGCTGGAAAGGCAGTCACGCAGCACTGGGACAACACAGCAGAGAGAGAGAGAGAGAGAGAGAGAGAGAGAGAGAGAGAGAGAGAGAGAGAGAGAGAGAGACATAAAGGAAGAAAGCGTGCAAGAAAGATAGGCCTGTGTAGCATTAGAGTAAAGCAGAAAAAGAACTGAGACTAATGTAGTTAACAACTAATTCAATTTTACACTCCACCAATATCTAATAGATTTGCTTGTGTGGTTTCTGCCACTATTTTTACATCTGTGAAAATGGAGAATGAGGTTATTTAACCAGTTAATGCGTTTTAGAGCTACTGTATGATGATGAAGGCATGCAGTTTGTATGATGCTAATTGGTGGCTGTTGGCTTCTATTACTTACTAGCTAGAGTACTGTGCAAAAGTCCATCAAGAGACCACCATCCATTCATCTAATATCAGTCAAAACAGCCATTAAGTACAAGTTATTGATTTTCAGGAGATATTTCTGAGGAGAACACAGATAAAGCACATAAATAAGGGAAAGAAGGGAAACTCAAAGACAAATAAGTGAAAAGCAAGAGTTTCCAAAACTGGAGCTCACAAAATGATCTTCTTTAGCTGCCAAGAGAAGAAAGTTTGAAAAGTAAATAAGGAAAAAACATTTCCGCTACAAGGAACACATTTCTACACGTTGTAATGCACAGTTACTGTATATTTGCTGAATTTAACATATTGAGGAACAAGTTAAAATGTGGCCTGTGAAAAAGTCATGACACATTTTATATCTTATGTTAATTTTTCCCAATACATTAACTTCAGCAAATACATAGAAACTCTGCACTAACATTTGCAAACAAAATACAATATTTAAGTGTGCTCCCTGTAGAGAATGTATGAACTTATTTTCACCTAGAAAATAAATGAGGGCATGCTCAAACATTAGCATACAACTGCATATGCTTTCTGTTTTTTCCTGATGCTGAAAAACAACTTGTACATAATGGCTATTTTGACTGGAACTGAAATAAATGCAGGATGATCTCAATACTTTACATTACACAGTGCCTTACATTAACCTTGTAGCTCCAGTGCAAAACTAAACAAACAAACCTCAGACACGTAACATGTGGACTTTTTTTGTGTTACTTTAAACATAAATTTCACTGTTTGCATCAGAGATATGTTGTGTTATCGTGGCCTGACAACATGTGGTAAAAAACTCTGACAAAAATGGTTTGTTGTTAAGTAATATGTTATTTTTGTGAGTATAGAAAATGAGACACAGAGGCAACCCTGTATATGGAGAGAAGGTCTCCATAGGACAGAGAGGTGTGAAGTTTGTCAAAAATGAAAATGGAGAAGATCAGTGTGTGGGCTGGGACGAGGGAAGAGGATGTGGACGAGCCGCAGGTAGAAAGAGAGGATGGCCCGGGTCAGAAGCCTGGCCTGCACAGGAAACCAAACAACGCACCAGGACCTCCCAAAAATCACGTCTACACCGCTGTCCTGCAGAGAGAGGAAAATCAAACACCGCTTAAAGGAAAACCGCCAATTTTTCAAATTTTTGCATAATTAAAAGGTTAAGATGTAAACAACAAAAGTCATTTAGAAGGGTCTGGTATACAATTCTAGAGAAACTTACAGAGTCAGAATTGTTCACAGTGGTGGTGATAGGAACCAGAGGCTCCCTCACAGGAAGCTATTAAAAGAAATGGCTGGAAATAAGCTACTGTTCCTATTATCTTGCTATGCTATTAAAATGTTTACCTTATTAAAATTCAATCACTAACACATGATGTTACTTTTCCATGGCGGCATGCAGAAAGCGACAAAATGCAAAACCTCCATCACTTTGTTTTCACATCACTTTACAATATCTCCTTTTCTGCTTAAGAACTTGTACAGAGTGTGACTTGAAAGTTTGGGGTCCATCCCAAGTTTTCTTGGCATTTAATTTAAGCCTACTTACCATATTTTGTGTGGGATTACGTACATAAAGTAGTCACAATAAATTTTTACATGATCGTTTTCTACCACTGTTTATCCCTCAGGTTGCTTTTGTTACTCTGCCTTTAAGGCAGATATGTTTAAATGACCTCTGTTTTGATTGGCTGCTCTGTGCTGTGCCTCATTCAAAAAGCTGAATGAGCTAAAGCTCACCCTTATAAATTCAGTGTGAATGAGTGGGGCTAAATTGCTGCAGGCTAAATAGGTGGATCAATGCAAATGTGATGGATATATATGGACTGTATGGACTGTAGAGTGACTGTGGTATGTTTTGAGACTTGAGCAGGGTTTAAATTCTATAACGAACCATATAAAAAAGAGTGGTAAATTCAGTTTTCTACGATATGGACTCTTTAAGAGAATTTCTCCACCTGGTTAAAAGAGATAAGGGTGAAAAAAATGTATGTACATGAAATTACAACATGCTTTCTCGATCAGTCATTTTTAAGGATTAACACTGCAGCAACAGAGACCTTTGCGCAAGTTCTCCACTAAAGTGCACAGGCTGGTCTGTTTACCATGGCCTCTTTTAGTAAACTCCAAACTAATCCAGGGTCAGCCGTCATGGTGCTTGGGGAATTCCGTACTGCAGCTTTACAGCAATGACTGTGGCAGTGAACATGATCACCATTGTGTTCTGCTGGATCTGATGATCACCTTTAAGACCAAGTGCAGCAGGCAGGTCCTTCAGCAGAGCCAAGATATGTGTTAATGTGAGTTCCTCTTCAGACAAAGCAGGATTATGGGCAGGTGTGACCTCCTGACCTTCTTCCTCTCTCCTCTGTCAGCAAGGCCCAGAGCAATTCCTCACCAGGCTGAAGCCCCTCTCCATCTCTATTACCCGCCCAGAGAATAACAGTTTTCCTTCAAAAGCGAGCGCAGCCTCGTCTCTCTCCGCACTCCCTTTGTCAGTTACAGTTCTTGGAGCATTTCCACCCAGACGTGTGCAAAGACGCGTTGGGGGTGCGGGATCAAGAATAATAGGCAGCTTGAACATGAATGAAATTTAATTTACAGCAAAAAGCATCATTTATTCAGAGAAACAGGGTTTTAGTGGAAAGGTGGGATTGCATTGTATGTTTATCTTCACGCTAATGCTATCACAGACTAAACTATGACAGAATTCTTTACGATAACATTGGAGGTCTATTTTGGAGGCCCCTCAGTTGCATTTTGTCTTTGATAATGTCAACTGACATTTGATGGAAATGTGTGATTGACAAAACTGGATAAGTTTAATGCTGCTGTATTGCACTCTGTGTTTCTTTTATGAAAATATCTGCCAACCTTGTGGAGAGGTGCGAATTACTTTCACAGCAGGGGGTCCTCACTCCTCTCCTTTCGCCCAGCATTGCTTGCTAGCAGCTTAACACTGAGCCACAAAAATTCATGCACACAGAAAAGAGACTTTGTAAAAACAAATAGTTCTGATAAAATATAGAAAGCCCACATTCCATATGCATTGTCTACATCATTAAATACATACACCGATGAGCCAAAACAATGACCGTGTTTACATGCACTCAATAATCCAATCATAATCAGATTTCTGACTCTTCAAATGGTCATATAAACAGCATACTCAAATTTCTTCAATCAGAGTCCAGAAATCTGATTAAGAAATCTGATAAACAGAGCTGGATTTTAGCACAGTAATCAGATTTCTCAGTGCATGTAAAATCTTACTCTGATTTCTTTCACATTCCTCAGTCTGTGCAGTCTGTCCTCAGACCAGAAATGAGCAAGCAGTGTCGAGGCGAGACGCAGCAAAACACTTTTGGAGAAATGCTGAAACGATTGTCATGTTTAAACATTTTTAGATTTAAACTTTCCTCATCTTCTAGGTGATGTATGTTCATATTTTCAGGTAATGTGGCTCAATATTTTTTAAAAAAGCACAAAGTTTGAGTTTTACAGTACATTTACATCACGTCTTCTTCTGTAAGTTTATGGGCCGGTTGCAAAGCAAAAATCTGACTACTGCCTGACTCATGTAGAGTTTTCTCCTTATCTGATTACTCAAGTGTTGATCGGATTACTGACAAAGTCTGATTTTCTGCATTTATCAGCATATTAAATGCATGTAAACACACTCATTGTGACCACTCACAGATAAAGAGAATAATGCTGATAATCTCATAACAACAGCTCATGTCAAAGTTTGGGAGATTTTAGAACAGTTGGCTCTTGTAGTGTATGTTGGATGTGTGAGAAACCAGCTCCTAAGACTGAACATAACTGAACTGGAGATGTTGAAAAATATCCCTGTAGATTTATTTGTAGCTTTCATCTTTGAGAGAGATGAGAAAATCAAGCTCCAGTGTTGTCTCAGATCTGAAAAAAATAGACAGGTGTTTGTGTCCATCCTTCAACTGTGTGAAGACAACGCAACACTATGGATCTGGAAGAATATGTAACTGTAAAGGAGCAGTTCCTGAGTAGAGCAGATTTTTGCACAGAACTGTATATGTAATATTTATCTATACACTCAGCTTAGGCAACATAAATGATTACAGCTGACTATTGTTTAATGGTTTGATAGTCATGGCATCTTACCATCTTACCAGCCTACGCTGGGCTATAAGACAAGGTAAAAACCTGAAGCAAGGTGTACTGGGAAATGTGTTGTGTTATAATATTAATAACCAGTCAACAGCATGCTAAAGTAGAGTTTTCACCCCAGAATGTGATTTTGTTCCTGTTTTTGTTTACATTTTGTGAGAAATATTGATTTTGGTATTTGTTTTCAGTCTCTGTTGCGCTGCTAAGAGTCTCCAGTTCAGTTGCTAAGGACCATTTACACATGAATAGGCCTGTAACTGCCGACACTCATATGCAAGTGTGGACATGCTGTAAGTAGTGTGAAATACTTAACATACACACACATACACATACACACACTCACGCGCACAGTCATTCACTTTCATGCCAGAGTGGGCCAGTAGTGTCCAGATGTTTCCTCTGCGGAAGAAGGCCAGAGACGCTCTCTCTCTCTGCTGGAGCACAACCCGTGGACGCGTCCAGGCTGTATCCGCCACGCTGCAGGCCGCGAGGCAAATAGCCCTGATTTACTTTCTCCGGATGAGGCTGGAGCGCAGAAAGAAGGGAAGTGAGCCCTGACCAGCCTCTCGCCGGGCACGCTGCTGCTGATAAGAGCTGCCACGGAAAATAATAAACAGACAGAGTTGGAAACGGAACCACGTCTGCTGCTTCAATGGACGGTCATTTCTATGAGTTATGGGCATTACTGTGCTTATCAATAGGGATGTGCTTTTTGGTTGTGAAAGTGAATGTCCTGAAAAGAAACACTGCTCCTCCATTGTTGCCCCTACAATGACTTTGTTTATTTTTCATATACAATTGGGGGATTAACATTGTCCCCTCAGATCTTACAATTATTATCCAGTTATTAATCGTAACATACTATTCAGCAACTAAAATAAAGTATTCAAGCAGTTAGACATGAGAGTGATAAATAGAAATGAAGGCCCACATACAGGCCCTTAGACCTATCCATGCTCCACCCACAAATGCATTGTTTTGTAGCATTAAATGGAACCAAACCATTCAATCTAATGACAATTTGGAGCAGACATCTCAGTTTTTGTAAAAAAAATATGTCATTATACACATCAGATCACTAAAATGTTGGGTTGAGCTGCTAAATAATATCTATCCAAGGTGCTAGAGTTGGACCTTTCAATATCATTTGACAATACTCTATAATACTAATACTATATTCTATAACATATTTTGACAAAAGCTGTATGTGACAATTTTAGGTTAACTGGCCCTCAGACCTAATGACTTCTGTGACCTTTCTGTAAATGTAATTCATTTTTATTGAATAAAACAATGATGCTTGTTGTATTTAAACCCTGCATGTATTGTAGTAATACTCTTATTTCATTGCGAAGCTATAGTTGGAAATTTGTGAAATCCTCAGCAAAAATGATCCAATCAGGATTTTTTTGTTTATCTGCATTATTTAGATAGATACAGTCAAGAGAGCTCTCCCACTGGTTAGGACTAGGAGCTGAATTGAAGGACTGTATCAGGTTAACCTCCAAAATGAACAGCAACTGACAGCAGAATCAAAAAATCACATGTTGATTTTTAAATCAGGTCCACGTTTGTAAGATAACAAAAGGTCACTGGAAATTGTAGTTGACTGTGAAAATGAGTGGTGGTCTGACCAGTCGTTATATGAGTGCTCATTACTAAAAAAATTCAACATACATGATGAAATATATGTTAATGTCTGCTGCAAGTTACAAAGAAGGGACAACACATTCATGTGAATCTGAGTTAGCTTAGCACTAACATACTTTTTGAATCCCGCATGAGTGCTAGCAGAAATGTGCATAATTGTAGACGTGTATTGTCTTTGTTTTTGACCAAGTCTTGACATTTTGGACCAAACTGGAGGCCTAGCTCTAAAAGTCATGGTTCTTGGATTTTTGTGTTTTCTGTACAACCCAGCAACAGGTTGCTATGAAAGCACACATGTACTGGCAGAGCACGGACAGAAGTTGTCAGTGTTAGCCAACTGGCTAACTGTAGTCCCTGATGCTTGTTATAATGAACGAAATCTAAAATGCGAGTGTAGTAGTGACTAGTAAATGTGTGGTTTGGGCAGTGTTTGGTCCAGGCTGTCATTAGCACAGTCCTCAGGTGGGACATTATTGGTGATTTTATTCACTACAGTTTTTCCTTCACCACAGAATCTGAAATAAGAAATGCAAGAGTAAGAGCTGACTGCTTTTCACCTGAGAGAGAGACAATTATAGGCTGAGCTCAGTGAACAAAGAAGCCATTATTGAGCTGTGCTGCAGGCTAGTGTGTGTGTGTGTATGTGCGAGAGAGAGAGAGTGAGTGTGTGAGTGTGTTAACTGAGCTAATGATAGAGAGCAGTCCTGAATCCCTTGCTTTGTATGAAGAAATATCCTGAGATTCTGATCATACGCTTGAGTTGGCCAACACAGAAAGCTACTCAGACTTACACATGTGATGTTTGGCACATGCTTCACTACATCTAACACACACACAGACACAGTTGTTTTCAAGTACAGTAAGAAGTACAGTACTGTGCAAAAGTCCACCATTCATTTATTTCATTTCCAGCCAAAACAGCCATTAAGTACAAGCTCTACATTTTTGAGGAGATATTTATGAAGATATTAGATATAAAATAATCCACTCGCTTGAGGAAGAGAAAATTACTATACGATCTAGAGAAAATGAGACTTAACAACCATGTAAGAACCGGTGGACGACCATCGAGTCATCAAGCTATTGTCTTTGAGAAAGAGGAGAAAATCAAGCTCCACGTTTGTTTCACGTGAAAAAAAAAATTTGCAGGTGTTTCTGTCCATCCTTCCACTGTGAGATGACAACTCAGTGCTATGAATCTGAAAGGATGTGTAGCTGTTAAGAAAACTTTACTGAGAAAGGGAAACGGACAAAAATGAAAAATGGGGGCAAATGAAACAAAGAAGCTGCTGCTGGTCTCAGAACAATGAACTGACCTCCCCAGAGTCCAGACCTCAACATCACTCAATAAGTTTGGGATTACTTGCACTGTGAAAAGCAAACCATTCAACCAACTTCTGAGATGGAACTTGGAGGTGTGGAAAAAACACCCTTGTTACCCTGTAACACTGAAAGCAAGTCTAATAAAATGAATGGTAATGAATACATTAAAAAATGTAAATTAAAAAAAAAAATTCTGACTTGTACTGCACTGAACTTAATTAGTGCACGTTTTCATTTTTTCAGTTCATCATGAAATTTTGATGAAATTCAAAGAGTAACTCCAGTTTTCAAATCATGCAAAAAGTAAAAATGGAGGTACGTTTTGTGCATCAGAAGCAAAATATAAGTATGTTTATGTAATAATGTGTTCCATATGTATTATATGCATATGTAAGAATTTATATGTGTTATGAATTTTCTAGGCCTAACGCTAAAATTAATCCTAAGCTTAACCGCAGTAGCCAAGAGGAACTCATTTTGCTGTTTCATTACACACAAACACGCTCACACACATACACATACACATACACGCACACACACATACACACACACGCACACACACACACACACACACACAGTCCAAACCCAGGCTAGTAGGTTTTCTTGTACTGATGAAGGGAACCATATTAATGCAGTCAGAATCCGAAGCTTCTTTTGATGCCATTGGAGTTACAGTATCTCAAATATGTCATCATCATCTCTCTCTCTCTCTCTCTCTCTCTCTCTCTCTCTGCTTCTCTCTCCCTCTCTCTGTCTATCTCTCCCTCTCTCTTTCCGTCACCACCCTGATTCAAAGCAGTTCACCTGTGCTGGCTCGTGTCTGGTCTTGTAGTCTTGTTTGAACTGATTAATGCTCTCAAACAGGTGGCAGCATCTCATAGAACTCACCGCAATCCGCTGTCTTTACCTGAAGGCATTGGACACCATTTCTTTTAGTAGCTGCGCACTGAACAAAGCCACAGAATTACACAAGCTATTAAACTAATGCAATCCAGACTTATTATTTGTTGTTTTGCTGTACATTTGATTCATGTCATGATGATTTATACGTAATTACAAACAATCCAGTGCAAAATGACCAAGTTATTCATTTTCAGGGGACAGTTCTAGAGATTAGTTATAAGATCATCCACTTTCTAAAGGCACTGGCAACTCACAGGAAAATAAGTTTCCAAAAATATAATTTAAAGTTACAGAAAAATGAGACTCCTAACAACCACGCAAGACCTGCTAGACCACCAGAACTATCCTTAACAGCGCTTAAAGCTTTCATCTTTGAGAGAGAAGAGAAAATCAACTTTTCTCACCTTTTCTTGTAGAAAATCAACAACCTGTACATAATGCATAATCTTTACATTTATGACTCAGCAGGTTAGAGCAGGGGTGCACAACTATGGTCCTGGAGGGCCAATGTCTAGCACAGTTTGGTGATTTCCCTGTTCAAACACACTTTATTCAACTCATCTGTTAATTGCCAGGTTTTGTGTGCAGGCTTGAGTAGGAGAACTACCAAACTGTCCTGGACACAGGCCTTATTATCATTTGAACTGAAAGTTTAGGAGGTTTTGTGTTTTCAACATTATTTCTGTTTCAGTGAGCTGTAAGTGAGGCATAATTAAATGACATGCAAGAAGAACCATTTTAGGGTATACGCATCTGAGAGGGTTGACAATACAATGCAAGTCCTACTGAAACTTGGCATATGAAAATTGGCCCTTGGCGTTTTTGCTGTGATGCTTCTGGCCTTCAGTCAAATGACCCGGCGCAGCTGGAAGACAGCCTAAGTGTGACGGCACAGCACTCTGAATGTGCTGGCTGTGTGTGTATGTGACTCGAGGCGTGACGGCGTGTGCCTGCGGGTGTGCGCGCGCCTGTGAGTGTGCGCGTGACGCTACAGGGACCTGTGGAGTGTGTCTGAGGCGGTGCAGGAGCCTGAGGGAGTGCTGTGAAGGAAACTGGCTGGGCAGCCTTTTTCTCTTTTATCTTTGTATTCCATTTCCCGCTCTGACCCTGCAGGGTAATGAGCCAACCTAAACTAGCGTCAACCTGGGCATGAAGCGACAAGGTCACACACACGCACAGGGTTGGGCAAACTGCTTTGAAAAAGTAGTGATGACTGAATACACTGTCCTAAATCAGCAACGTGTTCCATTACAATACATAAAAACCTGTTTCTTGCTTTTACTGTTTGGTAGTTTTATTCCTGTTAATATGGTTCATAAAAATTTTACTTATCAATTAAATGAAGTTCTGAAATGGGCGACATTTTTTTCTCTCTCATTGCTTCAGTTCACTGCTGCTTTCACAATCCCTCTACCAGGAGTGTGATCATCCCTCAAAAGAGCAGAGTAACACTGAGATTAATAACTGATCATCACATTGATTTATCAGTCTACTCAGTCTTTAGCAGAGCTCAGTAACACTGAGATTAATAACTGATCATCACATTGATTTATCAGTCTACTCAGGCTTTACCAGAGGTCACTAACACTGAGATTAATAACTGATCATCACATTGATTTATCAGTCTACTCAGGCTTTACCAGAGGTCACTAACACTGAGACTAATAACTGATCATCACATTGATTTATCAGTCTACTCAGGCTTTACCAGAGGTCACTAACACTGAGACCAATAACTGATCATCACATTGATTTATCAGTCTACTCAGGCTTTACCAGAGGTCACTAACACTGAGACTAATAACTGATCATCACATTGATTTATCAATCTACTCAGGCTTTACCAGAGGTCACTAACACTGAGACCAATAACTGATCATCACATTGATTTATCAGTTGCACAGGTTTTAGCAGAGCTCAATAACAGTGAGATCAATAATCGATCATCACACCTTATCAGTACTTTCAAATATTTTTTTGATTAATTTAGCTTTTAGTTTGGAGTTTATAGACCTCTCTCAATTCAAAGTGATACGAGTCTGGTCTTTTAGGACTGGGGGGCATTGCCAAGATGGCCATTGACCAGTCAAACTTTAAGATTAGCCACTAACACTCGCCATTAACATAATTAAGATCTGCCAGAGAAATCAACCAACTAGAGTTTTGATTTCCAATTGGTGTGAACTATTTTGGTAGAAAAAAGTCAAATCCTAGATACACCACTGACAATGAATACAAGCGACAGGCCTAAGAATACATTTCATTAGTTTGGGAAATGGGAAACACAACAACTCTGTGTTAAGACTCTTTCCTGAAAGTCACTGTAAAACTATTGCAAGGTAAAGTATATAAGCTCATATGCTTGTGATAAACTTCACATAAAACTTTTACGAAAAGTATAAAAGTCTTTTACAATCAGCAAATGGTTGTCTTTAATCCAGAACAGCCATGTTAATGGGATTTGTTGTTATTTTAGCACCAACGTACTGCTATTATCTCTCCAGGATTTTTTTGAACAAGGTTTAGCATCTGAACTGAAATTTCTATCTTGTTCTTGTAACGTGATTATAAGAATTTCAACTATAAGACGTTACACTGCTTTGTTACAGGAAACATATATTCACTGTAACATGTACTGCTTTGTCCCCAGTGCTGCTCATGGCTAACAACAGTAGCAACTTAACAGCTATCTTGAAGCCAGAATTCTGTATTTTTGTCCATTTATATGGTAACACTACATTATACATAGTCAGAAACGATCTATTTGAGATTACCTAACACACTGCTGTGGTTTGAGGCAAGACTCTGATGATTTGGATGTGTAGTTTAGCCAATGATAATTGATAATCATAAGTTAGAACTACTTGTTTGCTACACTAGCATTGCAGCTCCAGTGAAAAACTTCAGACACCAAACATTTCTTGGTTGACTGACTACATTTGGAATATGGGAAAAACTAGTGTAAATTTGATTCTTTGCAAAGCTGTGGCAGTTGTCTCAATTCACTCGATTTTGGCTGTTTTATTTCGTTAACTCTTTTGTGTGGCCTTTTAGAATATCTATGTTCTGCTTTCAATTTAGCTCACGGCCATCCTGCTGTAGTTTGTAAATTAAAACAATCTGTCTTTTACATATTGTGTAATATCAAAGTGTTACCCCAGGCTCATTGATTCAAGTATGTAACTTGTAAAAACATAATTTGTTTATTTAAAAAAAAAAAAAGGCAAAGGCCTTTGCTACCCAAGGGGAAAAAGAGAGAGAGTCTCTGAGTTGTTTGTCATTGTTGATCGCCCCGATATATAATAGAACAAACTTTGGCACAACTCAGCTCTTTCTTTCTTTTTTTCCTTTGCGCTCCTGTGAATAGCAAGGACAGGGGTAGCAGTTTTGCAATAAGGCTTTGGCAGAGATGCCTTGTGAACGTTGCTCTGAGTTATTTATTTATTTATTTTAATATTCCAGAAAGACAACCCGGCCTGTGTTAGGAACTAAGATGTGGCCACTGTATACTTCTCCCATCTCTTATATAAGCCTTTAGAAGTCTGAGAATGCTTCACTTAACGGCTTTGCTGACAGACAGTTTCTCTTCAAGCTTACCTTTCAGAATATTTATTTCAACATGAGCCATTTCTACCAAATCTGTCACATGCTTTTAGCATCACTGACAACACAAACCGCATTTCCAATGTTGACAAAGAAGCAAAAAAAAACAGTTCAGACATGAGGTCAGCTTTTAGTTGAAGTTCAGCCACAAGATCATATTTTAGTTTATGTTTATTTTACGTTCAGTTGTCAACAGTTTCTGTCTTAAATTCAGATTTTAGCTGAAGTTCAGCTGTGAGATCAGATTGTAGTTGAAGTCCAGCTGTGAGATCAGATTGTAGTTGAAGTCCAGCTGTGAGATCAGATTGTAATTGAAGACCAGCTGTGAGATCAGACTGTAGTTGATGTCCAGCTGTGAGATCAGATTGTAGTTGAAGTCCAGCTGTGAGATCAGATTGTAATTGAAGACCAGCTGTGAGATCAGATTGTAGTTGATGTCCAGCTGTGAGATCAGATTGTAGTTGAAGACCAGCTGTGAAAATATACATATATATTGAAAAATACATTTCAAGCCAAAACTTTATCAAAAAATTACTTTAAAACAATGACTCACACATCAGTCTGAGTATTCATAACCATTTCATGTAACACCTTTCTGTAAGGGGGCTGTGGACGTCTGGTTCCTATCACCACCACTGTTAACAGTTCTGACTCAGTAAGATTCTCTAGAACAGAGCATTTCACACCAAACCACTCTGAATGACACTGTTCACATTTTCACCATTTATGTATGCAGAATTTTTTTCAAATAAGCATAAAAATAAGTTCCCCTTTAAGTTCAGCGAGGAGATCAGATTTTAGTTTGGGCTCAGACATGAGATCAGATTTTAGTTTGGGCTCAGACATGAGATCAGATTTTAGTTTATCTTCAGCCACAAGATCAGATTTTAGTTTAGGTTCAGCAAAGAGATCCAGTTGAAGCTCTCTTTCAGACACGAGATCAGATTTTATCTAACATTTAGACGGGATCAGATCTTCTCTTAAATTCAGTTAAGTGGATTTTAGTTTAAGCTCAGCCATGAGATCAGATTTTAGCTTAGGTTCGTTCATTTTAGTTTGAGATTTCGATTGAATTCAGCCATTTTATGTAGAGATTTTAGTCACTGTTCAGCCATTTCAGCTTGAGTTCAGCCACAGGGTAAAAATGAGGTTGTCTTCGGCTGTGGGAGCACATGCTAGTTTCAGTTTGGCCATTTAATATGAGAGTTTAATTTAAAACATAATGTCCTTTCATACACGTCAATATTAAAGCTGCTTAGCAGTTGATGCGCTTAACACTGAGAGCCCAAACCTTGTTCTTGAGTCCACGCCAAATGCAATTTATCACACTTGACCCATCTAACCGATGTCTTTACGAACGGGTTGGGTGGCCTGGATTAATGTTTAAATTACAGGCAAAATGCAAGAGTCCATAAGTGAAATACGTATATGCCCAGAAGAGAACAGGTGGATCAGATGTGGATCCTGCTTGTGCAACTCAAACCAGAAAACACCAAAGTGAAAGAAGAGTTGACCTAGAGGTGTCAGCGGTCAAACCTGTGGTTAAACTCACATCAGAAATGTGGGTGAACTCATGATGAAAAGCAATACTAAGAAACTGAATTGAAACAGTCATAATGAAAGCTGAAAGCTGAAGTGAATCTTGGAACTTCTTACTGTTGAGTGTTGGGTTGAGTAATACCAGCCACTTCCACGACTACATCGTCAACCGCGTCAAAAATGGTATTTCATCATGGGTTGCATTTGTTTCAGATTATTTGATGGCTCTTGCTGGCTTCCATGGAAAAACAACTTCTTTTCTCAGAACTGCTTTGTCAAATCTCACAGAGCAAGGTTTCTCCAGTACTGGCCTTGGATGGCAGCAGTACTGCACTGTTTAACACAGACTCATCTGGTTTGGTTTAATCTGTAAGAGAAATGACCAGAAGAGAACAGATGAATCAGATGTGGGTTTTACTTGTGCAACTCAAACCGGAAAACACCATAGAGAAAGAGGAGATGGCCTAGAGGTATCCGCGGTCAAACCTGTGGCTAAACTCATATCAGAAATGTGGGTGAACTCATGACGGAGAGCAGTACTAAGAAATTGAATTTAATCAGATGATGGCTGTGTATGTAAATTATTTCTGGGGTGATGGGACTTTTGCAACACTGTTGTGGTCCAAAAAAAGCAGAAATCTGCCTTTACTATGAATCCAGTGTATGCTGCTAACCACAGTGGTATTAGCCTAGGTGCTACCTGTGGTACTTTGCTGGTAGATATGAGAAAACAAAACAAAACAAAAAAAAACTCTGATAACACAAACATGTTACAAACAAAATATGTTTGCCATACATACATTTTTCCCCTGAATGTCACTGGATGCTCTGAATGATGAGGTCCTTAAGGAATAGAAATAAAAACATTTACATTTACAGCATTTAGCAGGCACTCTTGTCCAGACCGACTTACAAGAAGTCCTTTGTTTATCTAGAGAAAGTATCTTTGCTAGTTACCAGTAGGTTAGAGAGAAAGTTAGTCCTGAGCTCAGATACTGCTAGAAACAAAAAAGTCACTGTTGATACCCAGAGAAAAGGAACACAGCTGAACACAGAACAGTGCAATACAATAAAATACATACGTGCTGTACAACACATGACAATTAATACTTAATTCAGTGCTCATTTAAGTGCTGTATAAAGAGGTCTGTCTTCAGTCTGAGTTTGAAGACAGCAAGAGACTCTGCTGTACGGACAGCCAACATTAACTGCAACATTTAGAGGATGTTTTAAGAATGCTGTCAGTGCCACAGATTATGTTACATAATACTTTTAGACAAAGTTCCCAGATGAACATTCTGGGAACAAAAACGTCACTGAAAACATTAACAGAACGTGTGTAACATTCTCAGAATGTTTTTAGAACAAAAAAAATTCTAGCTGGGATGTAAGCTGACACAGCTGCCTACAGATATGACATCAGAAGACTGCCAATCTCACCAAAATACCCCATATAAACCACCAAGATTTGTCAAATGTGCTAGTTGGCTTTGACAGTAGTAGCCTACTGTTTGAGTTGCTGTTGTTATTATAAAGAGGGCTTCATTGTAGACTTACTTTCATGTAACATCATGTGCAGGAGTGTTAGCTTTCTTGTAGCATGTCTGTACCATCATTTGTATTTTGACTGCTCATAATTCAGTAGATCAAGTGAATTCTGGGGAAAAAATTATTTGTGATCATTTTATTTACTGTAGAGCGTAATAGTGGCCAATTTTGGGAAAAGAATTGCATTCAGGGCGGCACGGTGGCGTGGTGGGTAGCGTTGATGTCTCACAGCGAGGAGGGCCTAGGTTAGATTTCCCCGGCCGGGTGATCAGGGTCCTCTCTGTGTGGAGTTTGTATGTTCTCCCCATGTCTGCGTGGGTTTCCTTCCACAGTCCAAAGACATGAAGTCAGGCCAATTGGACGTGCTAAATTGCCCCTAGGTGTGAGTGACTGTCTCTGTCTGTCTGTCTGTCTGCCCTGTGATGGACTGGCGACCTGTCCAGGGTGTATCCTGCCTTCCGCCCGAAGACTGCTGGGATAGGCTCCAGCACCCCCCCGTGACCCTGATGGAGAAGTGGCTTAGATGATGGATGGATGGAATTGCATTCATTTCTCTCATAGACAAAAAAAAATTAGCTCACACGCAGAGTTCCTAATATGTGCATGATGCATGACTTCAGGGGTCTGTTCCCTCTTTTCATCCTTGATTTTAAAATTAATTGATTGAGCGAGCTCCATCCTTATCCTGCAGTTCCTAAGCCGCTGTTTTGCGCTCCCATCCAAAATGATTTCCTTGACATCTGACTTCACAAAAACAGGCCTGTTGCCTCATCTACAGTAGCTCCAGACTGATGGTTAGAGATGCTTGTGTGCGTTGTTTCCAGAAGCAAGTCTTTAGAGATCCATTTACACTGCCATGAGGTTTTAATGAATCCTTCAAGTTGTTGACCCCTGACAAACAGAGCATATTTCAGAGCATTCTGAGGAAAAACAAAGGCCCGGGCCCTAGAGCTGATGCTCTGCTTCTCGCTAATCTAAATGATTTGTTTACCGCTCCTCCGAGGGAAGCATGTGAATATGTAAACTCGCTGAAGAAATCTGGTCCAGGACAACGAACCCAACGTTTCTGAGTGTGTTGCTCTGTTTTATTCCTGAGGATCCGGAGGTGTCAGTTACATGAAGCATGCTAAGCCAGTGTGTGTGTGTTTGTTTATGCTGGTGCGCATGTGGATGAGTTTATGTGGTTCTCTGGTGCGCTCCAGCACAAGGCTTGCTTGTTCTTTGCTTGCCTGTGAGGGGCAAAATCAGCAAAGATTAAATGTATGACATAGTACTTCTCAGTTTTTCCTGGACAGACTAGCGCTAACAAATGTGCGCTAGTACCTGGTACGTGATATATTACAGTCTGTTTCTCATATTAAGAGTGATGGTTACAAATCATGAACATAATCTGAAACAGTCCAACTCCTTCGATATGTCATGATGGGTTTACGTCCCCTATAAATCCAGTTTATCAGTGGGCTGTGGCCAACTGCAAATACTTCTGATGCAGCTAAGAGGAACTAGAGAGAGTTACTGTATCAGTAAACAGTGTACACTTCTCTTTTGTACTTCTGTGCATGAGCTGTTTAAAGGCCACATTAGGAATTGCTGAAACAAGATCTGTCACTTAGCCTTTGTTTATTAATAGCAAAACCTATTTTCAGTTTTATTGTTGGTGTTGGAAACTGATGATGTTTTTGATGTAAATATCTGCTGATGCTGATACTTAAACTTTTATAGAATGTAGAAACCGGGACATTTCCTCTGCTGGGGTGAGAAAAGTTCTTCAAAGGACATTTTCACTTGCCCCTAAGTGTGTGTTGATTTAGGCCTGTAGTTTGCAAGATGTTGATTGGTGGAGTTCCGTTACTTGTTAAGCTACATTAGTGTTGTATCCATATACTCAATGCAAAACCAAAAAAGCAAACGTCAGACATCAAATGTGTTTTGGCTGCATTTGTGGTGGAAAACTGTATGAATGCGATTCTTTGTGGAACTACAGCTCTAAGGATTCTGCTGTAGCCTCCAGTGCTGAGAACTTCTCGCTCATGCATTAATTGTCCTCATGCCTGTCAACCCTCATCAGCTGTGCTATAGGCTGAGGCTCTGTAAGGCCTGACCGCAGAACTGTCCACCATGTCTGGGACGATTGTCCCAACGAACACGCTCTGATCTCCCTTTCCCACAGAGCTTTTAGAGCAGTGCTTGAAGAGTAAGGCAAGATGTTCGCTTCATTCTCATCTTTTTCTCTTTTTTCCATATGCATTTTAGACATAGTTTAGCCTGGAACACAACACAATAACATAGCCAAGGATTTTAGCTTTATAAACCTATACAGAGTTTCATTGTAGCCAGTCAGGTCTTACCAAAGTTTAGAAGCCTTAATCACTTCTGCATAATTCATGTGAAATGAAAACAAAGTCATTCATAGAAACTTGCAGACTCAAATTACTTTACAGTACTGGTAGGAATCAGGGCTTGTATACACACACACACACACACTTTCTAAACCGCAGGGGGACCCCTATCCCAAGGGTCATTGGGCAGAAGGCAGGATGCACCCTGCACAGGTCACTAGTCTATTGCAGGGCAGGGCTTGTATATTCGAACTTAAATATAGCCATCCTGTTTTGTGATCAGTGAAATTACAACTGTCCTGTGTGATTTTTATATGTAATGTTGATAATAGGAAACGGTACCTGCAGGTACCTCTCTGCCGTGAATGGACATAAAAAAGTTTTAGTCCAAAATGTCTTAAAACTTTCATAAAACAATGCCTTCAGTCAACATATCTATTAGCATTTCCTGTAATAACTTTCTGTGAGGTAGCTTAAATCTTTCAGACATCTGGTTCCTATCATTAGTACTGCGACTCTCTAGAACAGAGCATTTCAAATCAAACCACTCAGAACTTTGTTTACATCTTTGAAGACTTTGAAGAATTTTGAAGACTCAGTGGAATTCCCCTTCAAAGAGCATCCATTATGATGTCTATAATACATTTATTCTGGACACTCAAGTTGATTTAAAAGATAGATCTTATCATATGGTAAATGAATACTTAGCACAATCCTTGTCCAACTTTTTTCCATCAGGGTTGTCGTATGCACTTTTACCTAAAGCACCTTTTCCACATTAGCAGTCACATTGCAGAGAAGCGCATGAACCTAGTCCAGTCCAGTTGTGCTGATGGAAAGAGGAGGCTTTCTTCCTGTTAATGACTCAAACTGTGATTGCTAATGGTATTTTTCTGACATTTTCCATCAGTTCGACCCACACCCTGTTGTTACTAATGCAGAGAGCCAGCCAGCAAAGGGAGTTTGATTAAGGTGAAAGTGTGTCATATCATTTTCAGTAAATATTTTCCGTGAATCATGGGATTTTGAAAAACAGATTCTGCAATCTGATTGGCTGAGTCACTTTCAAAGCCACTGAAATACTTAAAATGACACAGAAGACCACATGCATCAGTTAAGCACTGTATTAATAAAGTTATCAAAGTCTTTGACTGTTATGTTGCTTGGCAACCACATCCTACTGTGAACAACATTGCTTGTAGAGGTGTGATGATTCATTTCACAGTGATTCATGATTTGATTTGATACCCCATGGCAGACACAGCAAAAGTAAGAGGTGCCTTATGTTCTCACTTTCAGTATATTAGGCAATTTAAAACTAAAATTCTCCAGATAACAGACATGCATCATTATTGATCATGCATTGATAATTCTCATGTATATCCTTCCCCTCAGGTAAAGAGTCTGGGTGTCATACTTGATAGTACGCTTTCTTTTTCATCTCATATTAATTCTATCACCCGTTCTGCCTACTTTCACTTGCGTAACATTAACCGACTTCGTCCCTTTCTTACTTCTCATGCTGCTGCTGTCCTTGTCCATAGCCTTATCACATCCAAGTTAGATTACTGCAACTCTCTTCTGTTTGGTCTCCCGAATAAGACTCTCCACAAACTGAAACTTCTCCAGAACTCTGCTGCCCGGGTCATTACTCGTACTCCACCCAGAAAACACATCACACCGGTTCTGCAACAGCTCCACTGGTTACCCATTGAAGCTAGAATTAATTTTAAAATTTTAACTCTCACATTCAAATCCATTCATAACCTTGCTCCTCCTTACCTGTCTGAACTGTTACACATCTCTACTCCGTCCCGTTCCCTCAGATCCTCATCCTCCACCCATCTTTTTGTTCCTTCTGCCCGTCTTGTTACTATGGGCAACAGAGCCTTTAGTCGCTGTGCCCCTCAGCTTTGGAATTCCCTCCCCCCAGTTATTAGGAATGCAGAATCTCTTCTCTCTTTTAAATCTCTATTGAAAACATACCTGTTTAAGCAAGCATATTCTCTTTAAACTGGTTTGTTGTTTTACCGTGACTCTTTTAGTGTTGTTTTATTTTGACGTATTCAAATGATTGTTGACTCACATGTATTATTATTGTTGCTTTTTCCTGTTTTGTAAGGTGACCTTGGGTTTTTGAAAGGCGCCATGAAATAAAATGTATTATTATTATTATTATTATTACATTTAAACTATGTAAATTTGGTACATTGTTTCAGTATCACTGATGTCACTGCTTTGAATCAGTTTACAATTAGACATTCTTACTGCTAGCTTACTATGTCCTACTGAAATCCATATCATTTACATACTATAGGAAAAACCTATAAAAAAAAAAAAAATATATATATATATATATATATATATATATAATGTCTGTTTGTTTACCCATTTCCAAGCCTCTCCTCGAGGAAGCCCAGTATTATATGTAGTTAAAAAGCAGCTCCTGGTTTGACCAATCAGTGCTTAGTAAATTGAGCTCATGATGTAATTGATGATATTAACGAGTCTCTGTGGCGGCTGTGAAGGTGTCAAGGAAAAACATGGACCCAAGAAATTCTTGTTACTTTTTATTGTTTTTATGTTTATTGAATTATGAATACGACTTTATTCTAATGTATATTGTGATAAACTCACTGCTGAGGTCAATTGTTAAAAAATTTACTTAGATGCCTAAAACTTTCACACAGTACTGTATGTCCCCTAGCAATAATCAGTTTTACATAAAAGGATTTTCTCCATACCTTGCATGCTCAGTTGGATATGAGTTTATTAAGAATTTATTAAGAATTTTAAATCATAGTGGGGTCATTTTTTTCTGTGTTAAAAAAAAATCTATGTTTGTAAATATACATTATATAAATGTAAATATACATTATATAAATGTTTTAAATAAAGATTAGCATTAACAATATGTCATAGTTAGTAGAAAATGCTAAGCAGCTGTATTTAGAGTGATCTGATATAATATAATTTGATAATTTGATTTGATTTGAAAGCCAAGAATAGTGCTATCTAGTAACATGAAGTATATACAGGGGTGGTTATACAGGGTTAGTTAAGGTTAGGGTTTTGGAGGCTGTTCTCTAGCCTGGCTAACTCTCACTATGAGTTGTTTGTGTGTGTCTGTGTAAACAAAGTACATATTCTCATGGTATCTATTGCTTTGTCAACATTTAAAAACAAACATATTTTGTTATTATCAGGATTCATGTATGTGGATGCTTTGTATTGTATATAGACAATAATATTGTAAAGTTGATATAAATATGTAAATGAAGTTTGCTGACAGGTTAACTGCTTCACTAAGTGCTGCTGCACACTGACATGGTTGGACATGTTCCTTCTGTCCTTCAGTAAATTGGCAACAATGTCATTAAATGTTTATATTTTTTGTTTGCTTTAAAGTAAAAGCTCTGACTATTCATATTTTTTGCTTATTTTTTTTTTAATTATAGCTTTTTCATTTTGTGCCTGCATAACCCCATTAAGATTACATTTATGTTATGTTATGTTATGTTATGTTATGTTATGTTATGTTATGTTATGTTATGTTATGTATTGAACATTACTGGATTTTATCATGTGTTTTTTGTCACCATTTCATGAGCGCCTCTTTACTTAACAAATTCTTTATCTATGGTGAAATCACTGTAATGTATGGCCTCTCATGGCTTATTAGCCTTCAGAGTAGGTGACTGATACCCTTTGGTGCTTCAAAAGAACCAATAGGCTTACACATAAACCTTACCTTTCTCCTTAATCTCACAAAGTCAGGCCATAATCTCGCACCTGTCAGTGTCACTGAGAGCCGTGGTGATCCAGCGTGGGCTGGAGATGCAGATGCAGCAAATTTATGGCGGAGAGTGAGAATGAACCTGAGGGTGAAGCATGCACAGCTTGAAAGCATTAAAGGGCTGATGCAGCGTAGCAGCCTAAGCGACTCACATACCCATACACACACATTCTCTCCACTCCCCAGTGAGACACTCATACACTCACACTCAGAGAATTTCATCATCCACACTCAGAAATGCAGGCCCTTGACAGCCTGGACTGCTGAGAATTTGAAAGGAGACTAAGCAATCACTGCATCCCCCCAAATACATTCCTCCCGAACTACAGCAGCTTTGCAATTCGCCGACGCTAACAAGCAGCATGCTGACAGAAGTGGAACATGTAGCTGTGTTGGAATGCATGGAAGCTACTATGCTATACTTCTTCATACAGGACACATTCATAAAACTGAACCAACAGGGCTGTTTGGCTTACAAAATGAAAGTATGTCAACATTAACTGCAACTACATTTTATGTTGCGGTAATGAGGTCCTTTTATGCAGACGGACTGGCCAGAATTGTGTGGCAGAAGTAAGTTGAAGGAATGCTAAGGTACTCGATCAGTCAAGACATGTTTGGTGTCCAAATCTACTAAGCAAAATCAGTAATTTTAGATATATATAGCAAAGTTAAACATATATGCTTGGTTTTAAAAGCAGCCACATGCCCAATGCCTAATGCCACTTGGGAGACTATTCCAAAGTCTAGGTGTGGTGAGGGCAAAAGCACAATCAACTTTTTGTTTAAGACGAGACCGTGGAACAGGTAACAGTGACTGGGATGCAGATCTTAAAGATCTTGACGATGCGTACATAAAGTGCATGTCCACAACAAATGCATGTGCATGACCGTTCAGGGCTTTAAACTCTTCAAAATGCACTTCATCATATTCTTCATAACTTTGATATTTCATAAGCTACATTCAAAAGGTGGATATCATATGACAGCTGTAACTGTCTTCTTTCTAGTCAAATAGATGGGTATTGTAATTTAAAACCCTTATAATTAAAGAAGCTGATTTTTTTTTTTTACTGAAATTCGACCCATTTTTCCAGAAATCTGGGCTATAAACTATAAACAGATGGCGTCACTTCAGTGATGTGCTCTGTGCAAATTATTTTTATAAAATAATACAAAGGGCATCAAAGATTTTTGGCTTTTCCGCAGTAAATTGTAAGCATATAGCAATATGTGTAGATCATAAAACACATGTTCTGTTCATTTGAGGGGAACTTTTACAAAAAAGAAATAAATAAAATAAAAATTTGCATTTAATTCATGTAGTTACTGAATAATTTACCTTAAGGTTTGGTCATGTAAATTCAGACGGACAAACCGAAATATACCCTGGAGCATAAGAGGTCAAAAACCACCAGTGCCTTTCTATATTGGATTCTCTAATGCACTGAGATCTGGCTTCTTCAGTTTAGTGCTAGAGCTACCTGGGTAATGTTGCTTACAAACACTAGAAATCAATAGTCACCAAACCCACTCAACCTTCATTAAGGTCATGCAGACTTGTTAAATTAGTTTAGAGCACAGTGTAACTTACTGTGAACTATAAAAAAAAAAAAAAAACAAGACTTTCTTGTGCAGCTGAATAAAACAGAAAAAGATATGGTACAGTTACATTTTTGCCCATTAAGGTACAAACGATGTAAATGTAGCCTCAAAAGATTTCCTAGGAGAAAGGTACGTATCTGTTCCTTTTCATAACCAAGATTTTAAACAGGGAAATAGGATAAAAACCCTAGAGTCAAAACAGGCTGTGTGGAGTCAGTGTAACTTACAAAATGTAATTGTAATGGAATGTGGTTCAATCATGTTCCCTAACTAAGGGTACTTAATATGTACTTTTGAGGGTACCACTTTATTGGCATAAGGGGAACCACCCCAGTGACAGTGCAGCACCTTTTCTTCTGAGGGTGCAGCAGGCAAATGTTGTATATGGGTGCTGGTTTAGATTTCTAAACATATATCTTCAGTTTGAAAAATCAGGATTAACTGTCATTTATAAAAAGAAAACAGAGAAATACTGAACATAATTTAGTGTGTAATGAGTATGATATTCATGTCATGCAGGCATATGGACACTAGATTGAAGGGGCAGGTATCAGAGTTCAGCACAACACTTATTGTCTATAATAGCTTCTCGCTGCATTCAATAAGTCATGCTGAGTGGTAAAACAATTCAACAAATCTGCACCGTTTTGAGGATATATTTACATAAAAATTTTGGGTGACTATTGACTTCCAGTGGTTGTTAAAATCAGTATCGCCATAGGCATAGCGCTAAAGTAAAGAAGCAAAATTTGGACACTGAACATGTCTTGGATGACTGGCTACATTTGGGAAAAGAGGAAAACTGTGTTAATGTGATTTTTCTTTTGCCAAATTATTTCTTTAATTTTGTGAGTGCTTTCCCAGAGAAAAAGTCCAAACAAAGCAAGAAGGCTGATCTATTCTCCTAAAAATACATACAACACAGTTAACAACAGGACTAAATAGGTGTAATTTGTTCTGAATACATGTTGAAAAGCAGCTGCTGGACATGAGCCAACAATATGACAAGCATGCAGCCGTCCATTTCCGTGTTATCTGTGAATGCATTCCAAGAGTATATTGCAAAGGCACGCTTGACTGACAGTCCGTGAGATTACTGTTCTACAAAAAATGAAACAAGGGCAGTTCAGTTCACCGTTTGTTGCATTATGGCGAATATGTTTTTGAATTGACATCTGGCCACTGCGTTTCCTTCCTGTGTGTGTCCATACATGTCCACCTCTGTCAACAGGCAAAACAATAAAGACATCAGCTTTTCAGAAGGCTGAGGAGTGATTCTGATGACAGACACCATGATACTGCACACAGACTCATCAGTACTGTCAATCACTTGAACCTTTTTGGCATGCAAACACATCTTTCTGACTTCATGCTCTGCCGACTCCATTTCAAAGTTGTTTTTGACTTAAAGTCTGGAAGTGACTCACTCTTCTCTGTAAGAGCTTAGCAACATTTGGAGAAGTTACTTCACTCTAAAAATACTTTAACCAGAACACTTAGAGGGCAGAATAAAGTGCAAATGTCACTATGAAAAAAGTTGACTTCATGTAATAACTTTAAAGCAATGGGTCAGAAAAAAAATCTAATTTGCTCAATTTTGCCCTTTGACTTCAAATGAAGTTGATCATCCCCGACATGTTTGGTGTCTGAAGTTTGCTTTTATAGCTTTGCACTGGAGCTATGAGCCTAAGGTAGTCAGAAAGTAATGTCACCCAAAGTCTTCAATGACATTAGCCTCATACATTGCTGTGAAAAAGTATTTGATATATATATATATATAAAAGATATATATCATTTATTGAAGGATAAAAGTTGTCTAACACCACCTGGTCCTGTGTGATAAAGCAGATTAGCAAGAAAGTTATAGAAATACTTCATTCTGGTTGCAAAGACATTCTAAGGCATGGGGATTCCAGCAAACCAGAGGAGAAAACAAGGAAAAAAGGGCAAATCTTCACAATAGGTCAGCTTTCATGATTCCACCTTTTCAAAGGGACTATGAAATGAAAAAGCACTGCTGATGAACCCAAAATCTTTTTGAATAAGATGGTACTCCCATAACATCTGGAATAAAGCTAGCACAGCATTCCACAATCAGAACCATCTTATTAACAGCAAAACATGGTGGTGGTAGTGTGATGGTGTAGGGATGCTTTGCTGCTTCAGGGTGTGGACAACTTGCCCTTATTGAAGAAGCCATGAATTCTGCTCTTTACCTGAAAAACCTTGCTGGAGAATGTGGGGTCATCTTTCTGTGATCTAAAGTTGAGGGACAATTTTGTCGAATCATCCTTTAAACTGCTTTTTCATTATTCAGCTATTCATTTAAAGACTTGTTATTCATTAATTACGACAATATTTCAGTGACTACTAAGAAACTAACATGGAAGTTAAGACATATGTTAGGACATATGAGAGTAAGGAATGGCCAGCAGTTCTTGAGGACTTTAATGGCTTAAATATCCTGCTGAAAAAATAACAGCTTAGACCATCACGATGTCCATCCACATATAACTTTATTCGATTAAATCCAATCACTTGGATTCAGATTGGAAAGGGTCATTATGCCATTTTTATTGTTGTCCATAAAGGCTGTGCATTTAAAGTCATCAAACCTGACTATGACTAGTATAATTAGAAATGTGTTTAGCAGGCCTGTGGATTTGCGAATCAATCTCATTGGCTAAACCCTAAACTAAACCAGTTAGCTATTGCATAAACCCTGTAATAGCTAAAAAGGCTGTGTTAAACTTTTAGTCAAATGCAGACATACACCTTGTGGCATTCATCAGAGCATTTTAATTATGTGACCTTCTCATGCAGTTAGAAAGACTTATGATTAAAAGTACTTTGCTGCACAGATGGGATCTAAAGGAAAGTATGCCCCTTTTCTAGAGTTGATTTTTATTATGATAAATCATTGATGCGCTATGATATTTTGCATGAAGTATGGACAAAAACGCATCTTATAACTTCCCAACATGTTAGAGATATGTGAATAAATAAAAATGTAAGTAATATTCATTGTTGGAAATGTTAAAAGTTTAAATGTTTCTGGGCCAATTCTATGCATGGTCTACTTAAGGCTTGTTTAACCTGAACAGATATTTTACATGCACTTAATTGCAAACCAGTTAAAGAAAGTTTATAAACCACTGCATTACAACTGGCCAGTGGTCATCTGGTTGGATTTTATGAGCACAAATTTCAACAGTAACAACTGGCCATTGTCAACTTGTAGTGATTATCGAGCCACATTCATGTCCTATGAACCACTGTGCTTTCTTGACAGGTTAATGCTCATAACATTCCTGTTCTTGTCATACTTTTAAGCTTTAATCAGCTGTAGCCATAAACTGTTGTCCCAGAACATTCCAAAGACATTTAAAGGGATATAAAAACAGAGACATCATGCCTTTCTGATTTTGCTAAAAATGGTCATCTGTGGAACTTCTCATTTTAAGCCCCATGTTTTGGCCATAATTTCAAAATACAGAGGTCACATGAAATAAGAATAGCATTGCAACACTATTCAGTAATTAAACTGTATAGCATAGCAATGTTTAACTACAGTTATTGAGCAGCTAAACCTGGAGCTCAGCGATGTTTAACTGTTTAACTGGCTATCAAGAAGCTAAACACTAGAGCATATTTATGTTTAACTAGCTATCAAGAAGCTAAACCCTATAGCATATTCATGTTTAACTGGCTATCAAGAAGCTAAACCCTATAGCATCTTTATGTTTACCTAGCTATCAAGAAGCTAAACCCTATAGCATATTTATGTTTAACTGGCTATCAAGAAGCTAAACCCTATAGCATATTTATGTTTAACTGGCTATCAAGAAGCTAAACCCTATAGCATATTTATGTTTAACTGGCTATCAAGAAGCTAAACCCTATAGCATATTTATGTTTAACTGGCTATCAAGAAGCTAAACCCTATAGCATGTTTATGTTTACCTAGCTATCAAGAAGCTAAACCCTATAGCATATTTATGTTTACCTAGCTATCAAGAAGCTAAACCCTATAGCATATTTATGTTTAACTGGCTATCAAGAAGCTAAACCCTATAGCATATTTATGTTTACCTAGCTATCAAGAAGCTAAACCCTATAGCATATTTATGTTTACCTAGCTATCAGGAAGCTAAACCCTATAGCATATTTATGTTTAACTGGCTATCAAGAAGCTAAAATCTATAGCATGTTTATGTTTACCTAGCTATCAAGAAGCTAAACCCTATAGCATATTTATGTTTAACTGGCTATCAAGAAGCTAAAATCTATAGCATGTTTATGTTTACCTAGCTATCAAGAAGCTAAACCCTATAGCATATTAATGTTTAACTAGCTATCAAGAAGCTAAACCCTATAGCATGTTTATATTTACCTAGCTATCAAGAAGCTAAACCCTATAGCATATTTATGTTTAACTGGCTATCAAGAAGCTAAAATCTATAGCATGTTTATGTTTACCTAGCTATCAAGAAGCTAAACCCTATAGCATATTAATGTTTAACTAGCTATCAAGAAGCTAAACCCTATAGCATGTTTATATTTACCTAGCTATCAAGAAGCTAAACCCTATAGCATATTTATGTTTAACTGGCTATCAAGAAGCTAAAATCTATAGCATGTTTATGTTTACCTAGCTATCAAGAAGCTAAACCCTATAGCATATTAATGTTTAACTAGCTATCAAGAAGCTAAACCCTATAGCATGTTTATATTTACCTAGCTATCAAGAAGCTAAACCCTATAGCATATTAATGTTTAACTAGCTATCAAGAAGCTAAACCCTATAGCATGTTTATATTTACCTAGCTATCAAGAAGCTAAACCCTATAGCATATTAATGTTTAACTAGCTATCAAGAAGCTAAACCCTATAGCATGTTTATATTTACCTAGCTATCAAGAAGCTAAACCCTATAGCATATTTATGTTTACCTAGCTATCAAGAAGCTAAACCCTATAGCATATTTATGTTTACCTAGCTATCAAGAAGCTAAACCTTATAGCATCTTTATGTTTACCTAGCCAAGGAGCAGTTAAACCTTTTCAGTAACATTTAATGGTTATCAAGTAGTTAAACCAAATCCTTAGCTCAGCTAAACCTGGAGCTAATTAATATTTAACTGTATGGCAAACAGGAACCATCCTTTACCCTGAACTGGAGCTGTTTAATTATCTCAGATAAACCTGCCACTTAACACTAATCTGTTTAACTGGGCTGTTCATCAATAAAAATTAGGCCTAAGACACGAACCTTCGCTTAGACCTAACCTTTTCCCTTCACCCTCCTACAGAAGCTAATGGAGAAGTCATTTGCTTTGTTTTTTTTTCAGTCTGTTCCTCTAACCAACTGTGACCCTCCCACTAGTGCCACTGTTGTTTTTCACATCTCTGTCTTTTCTGAGTCAGCCTGGGTCGACACAGAGCAGCGGGGTCCAGCTGCCGTTGATAATGAATTACAGACTCGCATTACGTCACACACCGAATCCAAGAGAAGAGAAGAAAAAGCAAGGAACATTCAGGATGGAGAGAAAATACAAAGTGCAATAGATTGAAAAACTAATAATGTGAGAAATGTGATATTCTGAGGTCACCATGATAATCTGCCTTTATTTACCCACAAGACTGAAGGATGAACTGAATTACCCTTTGAGATGAAGCAGCACCTTTATAAATGAAACGTTTCACTGTCACAGAAAGCTTTTTTCTGGTTATAAGTTCTCAGTAGACGCCCAGATACAGGTGTGAAGTCGTAACCAAGATCTAACCTTAAAGAGCCCATATCATCAAACCAGATTGATTTTATTTTTAAACAAAATCATTTGAGATGGTATAACATGCATATATATGTGCATGCAAGGCAAGGCAGCTCATATACAGAGGCAACTCAGTGAACTTTACAGAAATAAAACCAAAAACAACAAAAAAGAAAAACTAAAGGCCCCCAAAAATACAAAGTGTAATAGATTTAAAACATAAAACTCATAATTAAAAGTAAGTGCATAAAGCAAATTACAAAAATATAAAAAGGAAATAAATGACCTTTTAAAAGTGAGTTTTTTAAAGGTGCAGTGCTAAAACAAAGTGCAGTGAGAATAATGTGTAAGTCCCAGAGCTTATTAGGCAATTATAAACATGTGAAAGAAGAAATGTTTTTCACCTGGAATCGCTGCGTTTAGAGCACATCTAAGATCTTCCAAACATACCATTCACTCTCCTAGTCCATGTGGTCCACACAGAGAAAATAAACTGCTAAAACTTTCTGAATTTGCTGTTTTTTGCAACGTCATGAAAACAGGGCATGTACTTAAATGCCAGTTTAGCTCCGCCCATTCATTTTGAAGTTATAAGGAGTGTTTCTGCCCATTAGAATTTCTGATTGAAGTGTTCCTTTTATGTTGGTATCCACTGGTATAATGTATCATTTGGACTATTTCAATAATAATAATAATAATAATAAGATGATGAAGATGAAGAAAAAGATGAAATAGAAGAAGATTATTAATCTGTATTTAAATGGCACTTTTCATGGTGGTGAAAGCTTAGAAGTTGATGTTGATGAAGCTTAAAGTAATACAAGAAATTATGAGCATTCATTTAAAATTACATTAGAAAGTGATGCAGATCAAATGAAAAGATAAATACTGAGAGGCACAGAGTTTTAATTAAATGCTAACTTAAAGAGAAAGTGAGCACTGAGCTCAACTGTCTAATAAAATGTGGAATTGAGCTCCATAGTTAGGAGCAGAATAACTGGATGAGCCTCTCCATGTCTTTTGTATTTCACAGAAGGTGTTTGCAGAAGGTCAGCATTTGCAGATCTAAGATCATGTGCTGGAACATAAACAGACAGACATTCTGTGATGTAAGTGCGGAGCTTTAAGGCCATTAAGAGCCTTAAAAACTAGTAGCGGAACTTTAAAATCTATCCTGAACAATACAGACAGCCAATGCAGTCATTTCTAAATGGGAGTGAGATTTCATGTATGATCTCTCGGTTTTGTTTTGGTTTGAGTGCTGCTGCATTTTGTACAGACTGTACAAAAGGATGTATTGTTTTCTTAGGGAACCCATTTAGGAGACCATTACAGTAATCAACTCTGACTGCATTCACAAGCAGGATAAAGCAGAGCTCAGAGTCAACTTCATTTACTGCAGTTTTTTAATAAAAGCTGCCATTTCTGGAGAAACTAATGCACTTTTACCGTCAAATTTCACCGCAACACCACACATTTTGATGTTTTTTGTCATCCTGGGGACATCTGATTACCACAGATTGCTAAATACATTCACACACTAACAGACAGAGACGGAGTGATGTAGGTGTAAGTTTTGCAGGTGTCACCGATTCCCTCAGCCTGTCGTAACATGTGTGTTGTTCTCAGGAGCAGCTGTGTCACCTCACAAAGCCAACAGCAGGCCAACCGTGCGCCTATATCAAAACAAATACCGTCAAACACGTTGACACACACACGCAAACCTGTAGTGCCATGTCTTATAAAACTTCTAAGTAACTGTTTTAGGCCGCTCAAGTTTCTCCAGTCTAACGGGTTTCATCTGGCCACACTTGAGCTTAGACAGGAAAAAAGAGCCTGAAAAACACATGAGAGCTGTTTGCTGTTGACAACATTTCATCTACAGCAGCTCAGAAGTATACTCTGTCCATAAACAGCTCTTCTCTAGTGTATATCCAGCTACACTGCTAACAATCTTTCACGCCTGTGATTATTGCACAGTTCACTTTAATTACAGGCTGTAAATACAAAAGCTGCTGCATGTAAGTTCATTTTCTTGTGTACCAGAGACGCACCTGAAGAGGAGGATTAATACAGTAGCCTGCTGTGATGATGTTGTTAGAAATACAACAGTCACATGTTTTAACAAGACCCTGCAAGCTCCTTTGACAATTGTTGAGTGACGTGCAGCTCAGAGTGTAGAATACAAAGGACTAAAGGGCGAGAGAGACAGTCAGAATCTATAACTGAACAATAAACATAATAACACTTAAAGCTTAAATCAGAGAAGGGGGGGGGGCAAACGAGAAAGAAAGAAAGACAGGCAGTGAAAAGAAAGAAATCAGAGAGAGAGAGAGAGAGGGAGAGAGAGAGAGAGAAGAAAAGAAACAAGAAAGAAAGAAAAAAGCAAGACAGTAGGAAAGAAAGAAAAAACAAGAAAAAAGAAAGACAAGAAGAAAGGCAAGAAAGAGAAACAGAAGGAAGAAAAAAATAAGAAAGAAAGAAAGAAAGAAAGAAAGAAAGAAAGAAAGAAGAGTGCAGTATAAGTCACTGTTGTATCCACTATTAAGGTGTGCCTGGTGCTGAAATTGGTACGTTATTGTTTTCCCACCCGTATTGCGGAAACGACCCGCCCACTGTGCTGTGATAGGCTCCTAGTTAATACTCCTCGGCAGTCTGGGTTCCTTCTGAGTGTGAACGACAAGACACAGGTGGATTTCTGATGCATGTATTTACATGCATCACACTATAAAGTATTGTTTTTAACTGTCTTTTAGTTTTGCAAAAATTATTTGCTTCAAAAAACTTGACAAATCTGCATTTTTGCTTTTCCTAAATATTAACAAATCTACAAATGGCCGCATACATAGGAAAAAGATACACAATCTCATTGTGGTGCATTAAAGCTGTAATTTTCGCCAACCATTGAATTAGCTAACTAAAGTACTAGTGTCCTCTCCTCGAGAACAGCAAGGAAATGGAACTAGAGACAGAGATGTTCTTGACTGTAGTTAATGTAGTTAATGCTGGATATTGCATTTAAAATATTTTTACCTAATGGCTAATGTTCCTCAGGGATTTTTTTTCAGTATTTCAAGCCAGCTTAGTACTAGGTTAGGCTTATAGGGAGGTTTAAAAATTCCGTGTGTAATGACTCTATTATAAAATGTATATTTTGTAGTTTATTTTAAAGAGTTCACGTCCGCAGCGTTTCGTATTTTATTTATTATTATTTTATTTTTATATTAAAAATAAGCCACAGTTTGATGATTCGTACGCGTCCCCCACTCTACTAGCCAATCAGAGCGCAGGTGGGTGGGGCCGGTCCGAGTGCGGGCGGAGCGAAAGAGCGCAGCGCCGGACTCCGAGCTGAGAAGTTGAAGAAGAGTTGAAGAAGTGAGCGACAGAGAGAGAAAACAACTTCACCGGTCCGGTAACGTTACACATCTCCAGCTATGGAGTGAGTTGGCGGAGGAGGACGAGCGCTGCTGTTTTAAATACATTAAGTACAGCTGGACCTGCTGAAAGTGAGCCCATACGAGTGGAAACACGATGTAGGGGCTCAGCCGGACTCTCGCCGCCGGATTTTCCTCTCGCTGTGTGAAAGAAAAGCCCCAGGAGAAGAAAGCAGAAGGGCGGGGAGGCCACCATGCTCTGGCCGCTCTCGGCGTGCCTCTTGGCGGCTCTCGCTCTGTGCCGCTCCGCGCTCTCGCAGTACTCCAGCGACCAGTGCAGCTGGAGGGGCAGGTACGAGCTCGTTTGTTTATCATGAGGAGGTTATTCGTTTCTGACCAGTGCTTACTGTGGGTTCTTGGGGCAGACCGGTTGACTTGATATACTGCTGAAGTTTGCCTGCTTAGAACCGACTGGCGTAGAGCCCTCGTCTCTCTCTACAAGCAGTCAGTAACATAACTCTTAATAGTGGTGCTTGTAGGAACAGAATCGCAGTGACCTGTAGTGTTAGTAGTCACAGTAGTGGTCAGTCATCATTTTTACCACTGCAGTAGAAATAATAATATTTTTTTATTATTGCTATTTCTAATATTGATCATTGCTCTTAAAACAGATGGCTCTCCAAGAGTTCTTTAGTAAAGGGAACGTAGAACCATAAGTTCTATATAGAGCCATTTTCATGCCTAAATAGTTCTTTGCATGGTGGAATGGTTCTTCAGATTGATGGAGAATGTGACATTTCTGAAAATGGCTCTGAATAGCACTAAAAAAGGGTTCTTCTGTTGTTACAAGCCTGAAATCGTGACAGCGGAACCCCATTTTCAGAAAGGTTCTGTAAAGAACCATATACATCACATTCTCCGTCAGTTTGAAGAACCCTTTCACCATGCAAAGAGCCATTTAAGCATGATGATTGTACTATGAATGTTCGTGGTTCCATACAGAACCATTGTCTTTACTAAAGAACCCTTGAAAAAGCATCTTTTTTAAGAATGTAGAAGATCCCTTTCTGGTCCATTTTTGAAAAAGTTTCTGTCTAGAACCATATACAACACATTCTCCATTAATCTGAAGAACCATTTCAGCATGCAGAGATGACATGATTCTTTGTAGAACTCATGGTTCTAGATAGGTCCATTCCCATGACTAAAGAACCCTCGAGGAACCATCTTTTTTTAACAGTGTAGAAGCCAGGAGGTGGGCAAATGTATCCATTCTGATACTAAAAGACATTTTTATGATACACGCTATGCATAGTGATATTTTGTTTTTCAAAATTGGTCACTTAGAAAATGAGATAACAGACCAAACCAGTAGTGAAATTGCAGTAGTTCGGTGTTCTTTAAGTACTACTGACAATATGTGCTCATAAAAGCATCAGAGTAATCATGAATGTCATATCGCCCATCCCTAGTAGCCAGTCATTATTGTTATTATTACTCTTATTAGAAGAATGAGTAGTAGTAGCAGTGTCACACATGCCTCTTTTAGTATTAGCATGTTATTCTTAATAGGAGTTGCACTGGACGTAATGGGCATTTTGATTGTTGCTATCATCCTCCCAGTTTTCTATCTTTAAGCTCTGATTTCCCCCATTCACTGTCCAGCTGCATGACTAATTTCACCCAGTCTTATTCTGACATTTCTACTGAATTGTGACTTTTACTCTTACTGTAGGCCTTCTACTACTTTTTCTCTGTGGGGGAACCACACCAAAATACATTGTTAGTAGAGTTCTCTCTTTTAAACAAAAATGATGTATTTATTATGTACTCTTCATTTGTTATATGCTTCATTTTTGTTCCAAGAGTTTGTTCACTTGCTTCCTTGAAGTAAGTACTTCTGGCAAGCACTAACAGTCTTTAAATAGTATCTCAGGAGTTTTGTAGTGACCACAGCAGACATGAATGTAGTCATATATCATATATCAACGTAAGAGAGACAGTTGGATGACATGACCTGTAATAGGTCTAGAAATTTAAATGTAAAACAATGATGCCTACACTTTATAATACACTTATCAACCAATAAACATAGGTTACATTATACGCTACTTCATAGTGCTAATTTAAAAATAGCTTGTTAATTACGTCTGGCCACTGAAGTCGCTTTTTACTGCACCATGTTTGTTGTCTTTCCTCTGTCATTTCTAATAGTTGTCCCCATTAAAATGAAGTACAGCAATAAACTAGGTGGCTCTGCTCACAAGTGCCACCACATTAAAAGCCCAATAGTGTGAGATTGAACATGGAGCACTTTTTAGTCTGTGACAGTAATCTGGTGTTGATTAGGCCTCAAGGCCTAAAGCTGGTCTCTCATTACAGCACACAGCACTGATGTGTTTCAGACTCTTAATTAAAGAGGAGTTGCTCTCTTGGGCCTGTGCTGCACATGTGCAGCTCTCGCCATGTTATTCACGTCCATTTTAGTCACCATGACTCGTTTGGTAACCGAGCCGTCTGAGTTTGGGTGTCTCCAGCTTGCCCGCATCCAGTGATCCAGGATTACTGGAGCCTACAAGGCAGATAGGGATGGGATGATAGGCGGTTTTTCTTATCTAGACGTCAGTGATCGAAATTATAACGGTTTTCGGGGGTGCTGGGGGGTATTTGATAAAATTCAACACCACAGTCGTATCTTCTTATCAGATTATATTCATTTTAAGATAGTACTGGTTCTCTGTGCTAAAAGAAATGTCTTACAATCCTGACAGAGGAAACTTACACAGCAGTGTAAATGTTACCCAGGACATTCCCAGAAGGGAACCTCATTATTTATTTAGTTTTTATATATTTTGAACTGTTGTTTCAACACATTCTAAATAAGGCAAATGACATTCATTGTCTGTAAACTGAGTTTTTACTCTCTATCAACACTGCTATTACCAGCTTAGGAGATACACATCATCCCCTGTTTTTTTAGTATTATCATGTTGTTGTTAAGGTATAAGGTTACTGTTTAGCCCCTTAAAATGCCAGGCTTGTTATTTCCTAAAGCTTTTTATTCAGTAACTTCATGGACTACAGTGCGGACCAGCTGAGTTATTCTTAAAGGGGAATTCCTGCAATACTTCTGCATTATTCAGCTGGTAAGACATAGGCTAAACAAAGTAATTCAGGGTGGTTTGATGTGAAATGCTCCATTCTAGACGTATTTACCAAGTCAAAGTTGTTCACAGAGGTGTTGATAGGAACAAGATGTCTGAAGTTTCAGTTTGATGTCTCTAAAAGCTGTAACACAGAAAGCTAATACACTGAATGGTTATGAAAAAGCCTCCTGATGTTTGAGACATTGTGTTCTGATACTTTTGACACAAGATTTTGGCCTAAATTATATTTTTTTGCATTGATGACAGAGACTCAAACTCAAAAGACGCCAGTATCATTAATGGTGGTTTGGGATAATATCTAAAAATAATGTGGCTATATTTGCGTTTTACATTGTGACCCCTGGTTCCTATCACCACCACTGAAAGCAAGTTTCCAAACAATGTTCAGTTCCACATCAAACCACTCTGAATGACATTGAATTACGCAGACGTTTAGAAAAATCTATGGAATTCCACATGAATTTATTTTAGTGTGCAATAAAAGTTTGAGAATTAACAACCATTTGTCACTGTGAAATTAGACCTCTGCGTTTAACCCATCCGTGCCATGAAACACTCACACACATGCACACTAGGGGACAGTGAGCACACTTGCCTGGAGCAGTAGGCAGCCCTATCCACGGCACCAGGGGAGCAATTGGGGGTTAGGTGCCTTGCTCAAGGGCACTTCAGTCACGGACCATCAGCCGAGGGGATCGAACCGGCAACCTTCTAGTCATAGGGCTGGTTCCCTAACCTCCAGCCCACGACTGCCCAGGTTGAAAAGCCCATTAAAATTTCACCACAGTTATCATATTGATCCAGCTTTTATTGAACCTCTCAGTTTTCCTTATAACCAAACGCAATATGTACTATTTCCTTTCACTGCGACTTTTTAAAAAGGCAGCAATTGTATGTGTTTATCAGAACGATAAAAATCTGAAACTGTATAATCATTGGGTTTTATACCCAGTATCCCTAGAGGCAGATGGCTCTTTTTTCTGTGCGGAGCTGGAAGTGAGCCGCTGGGCTCAGGCCGCAGCCCTGTGGAGGATGGCGGCCGGGGCGGTGGAGAGGGGCTCTTTGTGCCGGACGGGGAGCTTCCAGGCTCTTTGAGGAGCTGAAAGCTGGGGGAGGTTGGGTGCGTGACCTGCATTTGCACTTGCATGCTCTGGCCTCGGCTACTGTTTCAGCGCTCGTCTGTGCCGAGGCTTGTGCGTCCCCGGGATTCATTGACTTCAGTTTCAAAAATCCTACCCAAGGCAGCACGCCAGTGGTCGGCCTTGCCAAAGCGTTGGAGGGAACGGTTGTGACAAAGAGAAAGTGTGGATGAGAGTGTGTCTGTGTGCTCGGGATGGAACGGTCACTGGGTTTCGTGATACACTATATGGCCAAAAGTTTCAAGACAGCCTTCTAATTGGTGAATTCAGCACGTTTAATGTGCGTACAGTTTGTAAAATCTCAATAGAAAAGCAACGCCAGTAAAATGGGCCTCAACCGCACATTGGCTAGAGGGGTACAAAGCCCCCCAGCATTGGGCTGCGGAGCAGTGTAACTGTTCTTTGGTGTGACGAAGCTCTGTTCAATACCTTTCTTGTGATCATATCCTCACAGCATTGTTCCACCATCTAGTGTAAAGCCTTTTCAGAAGAGGAGAGCCTGTTACTGAATCAAAGGAGGAACAAACTCCCTACTAATACTGTTGTTTTCAGAGGAAACCTTGCATGAGTAGGACATATAGTGGACATATGGTGTATAACACAGTATGAAGTCCAATGGCGTTTCACATTTTAATAAATCTGAAAACCATGTACAGTTAACTCTATTGTTCTACTGCAGTCATTAGAGTTTGCTGTCGTGCTACAAAGCTTACGCTACTATAACAGGTGTACATAGTCATTATCTGAATAGTAAACAAAAGAAGTGCTGGGGAGAATTTACTTAAACTGTAAATGTTTTTTTTTGCTTTTATAAAGGAATATAAAAGGCTCAGTACAAAAGAATTCAAGTTCATAACAAAAGATGAATGGATGTGCTGGCCTTGGTGTAAAACAGGCCTGAAGTAGAAAATAATAGCATATAAATTGCAGTTGCAGTAGTGTTCAGAAAAGCTGGAAGTTGATATTCCCCCCAAATTGTTCAACCCTAGTTCAAGTTCATGTAAACACTGCATTGATGAATGGTGAAAATAATGTCATTGAATTATTGATATTGTATTAAATACAATTATTACAAGTAAAACCTACAAATCATAAGTAACAAATAAGACAAATACAAATAGTGGCCTGTAATAAGTGTGTCTTGTTTGACAGCTTTGGGGCCGGAAATCTGTATACTGTGCCATTCCTAGTCTACTTGGAGCATGTGTGTAAAGATCGTTTAAGCTGTGGTCTTCACGTGACCGGTCATGCAGCAGGTTATGTGAATGGCTGTAACACCTTGTGTGAGCAGATATGAGGATATTAACTGCATTCTTTCAGCCCCGAGACAATCCTCTGGCATGAGGTTCGGCTTGGAGGCAGTTCAGGCACAAACCCTTCTCAGTCATTAGCTTAAAGTGCTGAAGTTTCTTTTGATGCTTAGTCTTTATTAAAAACTGAAACTGACAGTATTTCCAACCACCGTGATTCAGTGGACTTCATTTGTGTGGATAACAGCTCGCCAAAGAAACGTCTTATAAAAAAAAATCAAATAGGAGTTGCTTTCTTTTCATTGTGTATGAAAGTCACGTGATCCAAATCCTAGAAATGTCATTTTTACAAGGTAAATTACTCTTAATTGCATAATGAATTACATTTACATTTGATCTATGTGCTATTGACAGGTTTAAGTATCTACTTTTTTCTATTTGTTTCAATGTCACAAGAAACAAGGGAAAAATATAAAGGATGTTTTTGTTTCTGTATAACAGGACTTATAGATATGATAACTTTTCATTAAATTCAAATGGATTGAAGGTTTAGAATCTGCACTTTCCACAGATGTTCTTCACTGGATTTCATGACCTATGACTGAGAAATAATATCAAATTACGCCATGGTTTTGTTATTGTGGTGATAACTGCGACCTCTCAGAGTTAAAGCACATCTGAATTAAAAATGTTCCTCTACGTCTGCTTTAATGTTCCTACCCCTCTTGTTTATCCTGCAGTGGGCTGACCCATGAAGGACATACACGGGACGTGGAGCAGGTGTATCTCCGGTGCTCACAGGGCTCCCTGGAGTGGCTGTACCCAACTGGGGCCATCATCGTCAACCTGCGACCCAACACAGCCTCCCCAGCCGCCGGCCTGCTCTCTGTCTGCATCAAGCCGTCCCACGAGTCCAGTGGAACCCACATCTACCTGGACCGACTGGGTAAGCTGCGGCTGCTGCTCCGCGAGCGTGAGCAGGCTGAGGGGAAGGTGCACTGCTTCAGTATCCAGGAGGGGGCGCTCTTCATCGAAGCCCTGCCCCAGAGAGACATCAGTCGAAAAATCACAGCCTTCCAGTATGAACTGGTCAGCCACAGGCCTGGAGTGGACCCCAGTTCACTGTCTGGTACGATGGACAGTTGTTTTGTTTTATCTCTCCTCTGGATTTTTAAGTTTATATTCTCTTCATGTGTTCCTCTTTAGTCGTTCTGATGTGGTTTCAGGGTAAAGGGTTAATAATGTGGCCTCTGCTAAGCGTTAGTTTGTTTTGAATGAGTGAATGGAAAATGTACATTTTCTCATTTAGTAACTAATATCTTTACCTCAGAAACTATCTCTGGATCCACATGGTTTAAATGAGTGTTTTTGGGGAGAGATCAAATCCACACAACTTTCCACTTACACTTAAAGTCATGTTTAATATCATCTTTAGTTTTGAAGTGGAAGCTCATACTCTTTCAATTAGTATAACTAAATGGTCACTTTCCTCAAAATCATTTCTGGAAATTCACACTTCAAGGTCGCTAGTAGCCAACTGAGTCATGACAATAGACTTGCTTATGTGGGTTTAGACACTGTATGACATTCTGTTATACATAAAAATGAACAAAAATATACTAAAAATAACGGTGCTTTGAATTTGCATGACACAGATGTGCTAATCAGTTTCATGTGAATAAAATTCACAGTTTTGTTAATGTACGCACTGAAACCTTCACATCACGTTCAATGTGCTGACAATGCAGGAAGAAGTAATGGATCCACTGAGCGGCAACCGAGATTTAACTGCTAAATACCCTTTGATTTATATAATGGGAAATTATCAGGAAGATAATTTTGTGCTGATTTATTGATTTTTCAAAATGACTTCATCCCAGTCCTAATTCTTCCTGACTATATTCCTTTAACAGCACAGCCACTGTAATATGAATCGTGTTTGCTGTTAGATATTGAAACGGCATATAGTTTGTTTTCCTTGTGATCCAGTGAACGTCAGAGTCCCGCTGCGCCGCTGTGGGCAGCCGCTTGCTGATACTAGTGATGTGCGCTGGGTGGGGAGCCCACCTCACTTTCAAAACAGGGGACTTATTTTCCTACTGCACACCTGCCAAAATCACATGGCTTCAAGCAGCGATAATACAAGGTGGCTTTGTTTTTTTACACTAAACAAAACAAAAATGTCTCTCTTTAGTACGTGTTTCTCTCTGCACGTCCTCGGAGTTAACATGTCAAACTAGGATTGATAAACAGCGGTCATTAATTGTGTGGGTACGGGTGGATCGTGGAATGGTATTTTGAGGCTGGAAGTTTTGGCTGTGGTTTGCTGAGGCCAGTTTGTCTCAGGATGTAGAAGGATTCAGCGAGATTCAGGTTGCACTCTATTAGCCGCATGTTTGGCGTCCAGCAGTTGGACTGGAGATATCGTCGCTGTCCAAAAAAAAAAAAACATTTATCTCCATTTTTGTCCGTGTTTATTTTTCTACATCATTTGAACGCAGCAGCTGCCCTTTGTACTGTGTCAAAATGTCGTGATTAATGGACCACTCGAAATGCTGCAAGATCACTTGGAATAAAGCCTCTCTACATACTTTCATTCAAAGTTTAATTTGGAGATACTTGTTTTTCTTTGGACAGTGAAGAGATACAGCTACACCAGTATGTACTGTTGGGGCTAGAAAGAGAACTCAGTGTTGTCAATAATATTTTCCTTTATTATCAATAAATGTCATACAGTGTCCAAAACCACATAAGCAAGTCTGTTTGAGATTACACAACAATTTGACACAATTTGAGGCGAGTGCCTAATGATTTAGACATGCCGTTTACACAATGCTGACTGATAGGCTGTAAGCTTCCATTGCTTTTTAGCTGCACTCAAAGGCCAAAAATGCCTTGGCTGAGCGACAGAATTTGGGGTAGAGGGAAAATTTTGCAAATTTCACCCAAGGCTTAGAACTGAGGCCACAATTAAGCAAAATGGAAAGTTTGGTATTGACAAGTGTTTCATTTCCCTGCACATGGCTTGTCCTACTGTACTATACTAGACTGTAAACACCTGCTCATCCAGCATTTCTGCAAGGGTGTTAATAGGGGGTTCGTCTCCCCTTTGCTGAATATGCCTGTACTCTTCAGGAAAGGCTTTACAATATATGTTGAAACATTGCTGGGAGGATTTGATTGCATTTAGCACTGGATAATTAGTTCTGGATCACAAATTCCACTGCAAAGCATCTCAAAGGTTTTAGATGGAGCTCCATCACCCAAGAGAACACAGTTTTACTGCCCCATAGCCCAATGCCTGGGGGCTTCATGCCTCTCTAGCCAACACTTGGCGTTGGGCACCTCCAGCTCATGTCTGACTTCTCCAGAGCATCCCACTCTATTGGTCATTGCTTTTCTAAGAAGATTATACAAGCTGTGTGTGTGCGCAGTTAAACGCCTGTGTCAGCAAGGGTTGCACCTTAAAGTAGCTGAAATCATTCATTGGAAGTGGTGTCTAGATACTTTCGGGACATATATTGTATATCCACTGGTTCCTAATCTATGATTTCTATGTGGAAATACTTGACTGGTGCGCTGTTTAGTTGTGTATTTTATTTGTACCAGTCATGAATCGCAGTTACTGATTGCATCTCCAGTATTAAGCAATAGCATATTGCTCAAAATGAAAAAGTGTTATGATCTTAGGCAGAACTGCAAAGCTCTACTTGGCGTCAACTTAAGCTTGCTGACCCAGGAATCCAGGCGTGCAGTGTATCCCTCAGGTCTGTAAGGTGACCTGTTTTTCTTTCTGCAGTCGAGTTGTTGTCTTTCTTCAGCTCACGAGAGCTAACCTGCTGAGCTGGGACCACGCTGCTCTCCATCACCATGGAATGTGTCTGACACCAGATGTTGGGAAGACATTTTATCTTCATCTTTTTCGCCAACTCTCTCTTCCTCTCAGCTCCACTTTTCCCCTCTCTTCTCCTCTTTTCTGAAGTGGTGGGGATGGCAACCAGAACAGAGCTTATGAAGCTTTCCTCCATTAGCAAGGAATGCTGCGGGGTCCAGATGTTGAAGGGATCCTGTCCCCCCATTCCTGCAGCCCCTGGCCGTGTGTGAAGTGGTTGAGCTGACGGCTGTGCAGCGTTTTTGTGGGCCGGCCAGGGCTGCTGACTCAGATGCCAGCCCATTCCTGCGGTTCCTTTTCAACTTTCCGACATCAGAGCCACAGCAGAACTCAGAGAGGGAAAGACTTCTGCTGTCCAGATTCTGAGCTAGCGATCAGAGACAAACGCCATGGTGACAAATGCCACGGCGACAGACGGCACAACAAGAAAGGCTTTGGGGGCAAACGTCACAATGACGGACGCCACAGTCAGGAACGCTCCAGATCAAAATCTGGACAGTGGGCCTGGGCGATAAAGCACTAATGATAATTCTAATAAATCTAACTTTTTTTCCAACACATTTGAAGTATTTTCAGCACAATTAAATGTGCTGTTCTTTTATTCAATTCGGTATTAGTAGCAAGGGCTTGAACAGCTGCTTGATTTGTACACAAGTAAGCAAGCAAACTTTATTTATATATTATTTTTACAACAGGTGTTGTCACAAAGCAGCTTTCTGAACAATCAGCATTACAGAAAGGAAAAAAAAAAGAAAATCCGGGTCCAAGCCACCATGTGCAAGCCAGTGGCGACGGTGGCAAGGAAAAACTCCCTAAGAGGAAGAAACCTTGAGAGGAACCAAGACTCAGAAGGGGAACCCACCCTCCTCTGGTTGATACTGGATAGCAAGCATTATTAGTATAAAGTATTACAGTACAAAGTGGGAAAAACAGGTGGGGCAGCGGTTAATTTGATTAGTTTATGATTATGTAGCGACTGCAGCATCTGAGGGTGAGGATTGCACAGCGTTGTACAGCATGAAGCTCAATGGTGGTCAAGCCAGTCCAGAAGGCTGGTGAGCAGCGGCACCCGATCAATGCAGAAGAGGCAACAGCATCAGACGCACAGGATGGGCAGCTATTCAACTCATCAAAGAAAAAAACACACACAGAGTTAGTTCTGTAATGACTGACTGATCACAGATTACAGTATTAATAGAGCAGCAGAGACTCCGGCAAGTCTAGATCCGACAGGGAAGACTAATCACCAAAGGCTCAACTATACAAGTACGTTTTTAGCCTAGACTTAAAAACTGAGGCCCTGTCTGAGTCCCGAACATTAACAGGAAGATTATTCCAGAGCTGGGGGGCTTTGTATGAGAAAGCTCTTCCCCTGATGTATCTTTATAAATTCTAGGTACCAGTAGTGAGCCAGCACCTTGTGATCTAAGCAGGCGTGATGGTTCATAGTAGGAGAGAAGTTCACTCAGGTACTGAGGGGCGAGTCCGTTTAGAGCTTTATAGGTCAGTAATAGAATTTTATAATCAATGCGAAATTTAACTGGTAACCAGTGCAGGCCTGATAAAACTGGACTGATATGGTCAAACTTTCTGGTTCTTGTGAGGACTCTGGCTGCAGCGTGGGACATCCAGACAGCAGGGCATTACAGTGATCCAGCCTTGAAGTAATAAATGCATGGCCTAACTTTTCTGCATCCTGTAGAGATAATGCATTTCTTAATTTAGCAATATTAGTTATGTGTGCGTCAAAGTACAGATCAGGGTCTGTCACAACGCCCAGATTTTTTACAGATGAGCTTGATGTAACTGAGAAATTATTCAGTTTAAATGTTAAGTTAGACAGTTTGTTTCTAGCTGCTTTTGGACCAAGAAGCATTAACTCTGTTTTATCAAGTATTATCAAGTAATACCTCTATATTAAGTAGGAGAGAGTTACTTGATGTCCAGTCTTTTATGTTTTTTATACAGTCCTCAGTCTTGCTAAGTTTAATTTTGTCATCGGCATAGCAGTGGAAATTTATGCCGTGTCTACTAATAATGGTGCCCAGTGGTAGCATATATATTGTGAATGATATAGATCCTAAAACAGAGCCTTGTGGAAAACTATACTTTTTGCGAGGACAGATGATTCACCATTTATATTAACAAACTGATAGCGATCAGTGAAGTAGGACCTGAACCATGAAAGAGCTGTTCCTGTTACCCCTACAAGGTTTTCTAGTCTTGTCTAGTAAGTCTAGTCTAGTAAGTCTATTATAGTCTATTGTGTCAAATGCTGCACAAGCAAGCAATGTTTCTGTAATTTTCTCAAGGGAGAAGAAGTCTAGCCGTTCACTTGCAACAGCACAAACTATTAGAGCTGTTAGGAGGGTTATGAGTGCTGGCTAGCTATTTCCAGTGTTGAAGGTCATGAGTGAGAAAAACATCTTATAACAGAGTTAAAATGTGGACAAGGCAGTACTAAATCAAAATTTGAGCATTAAGAAATGCATACGATGATTATTAATAGTTATTAAGTGAAATGAAATGGCAAAATTTATTATGATAAAACTGTATTATGATAAAATCACCCAGCCCTACACAGTCAGCTGAGAGGTTACAGACCCTGAAACCTGGGCTGTCAGCAGCTGTTGCTAAGCGCAAGCCTGGATGGCCTCTGACCCTGTCAGTGGTGCGCTGTGCCTTGGGTTGCAACAGCAGCTGACCTTTGGCTTGCTGTACACACTTAGCCATCCTCCAGCCCAGACAAGACTTTCCCCAAAATAACCCACATGCTAAAAGGGTCATGCTCTTGAAGCTATGTGAAGATAGGCAGCTATTTTGAATCACTTTCCTTGCTATGGCTCTGCTGGAAGCAGCTATTCAAGTCAATGAGATGAAAAAGGGGGTAAACTGCAAAAAATATTGCCCTCTCTTCCTTTTCTAAACCCTGCACTTCTGCCCTCATAAACTCTTTATGCCGTACTTGTTAATACCCCTCTACCACCACCACCCCGGTGTTGTTTGTAAGGCTCTTGCCCACCTGCACTAACAGACGGCTAAATGTTTTGGCCATGTGTGGAAGATCTGAGAGCTTTCTGACCACAGCCTGCCATTGCTTTTGCTGACAGAGCAGTCCTCAGCCCTGCCATGTCCTGACCGCACCCCGGTCCACACTAAAGCAAACGGCAGTACGTAAATCTGTCCACTCAGGCACCTGAATGTCGGAGGTTGAGGTTTTTCCCTACACCACACATCTTGAACTGCGTTGAATTTTGTAATAGACCTGCATACAAGAGGAACAAAATGTCCCTTTGTTTTTGCTGAAACAACATTTCTCTTAACCAGTCACTGTCGTCAGATGCTATCCATGCTTTCAGCTCCTCCCTGAGCCATGTTGAGAACACCAATCGGTTTTTCCACTTCAGCTCATAAAACTAAGCAAAACGGTGGAAAATGATGCAAAAATCATTTACTATAATGATTCAGTTGATTATTTAAACCCAAACAAGCCTTCTTAGTGCTTCTGTGTGCAGGTAGCTAACGTTAGCTAGCCTCCAAAGCGCACCCTTTTCCAGAGTTGTACAACATTGTGCGCCTCTCAATTTCAGCTCACAAAACAGAACAAATCCCTTAAAAGATCTGCAGATGCTGCTCATTGATTCACTCAGATAAGGGCTGTTAGTTTGTATTTCTCCTGAGCTAGACAGTACAGTACCTAGCAGAGCTAATGTCAGGTAGCTGGCAACGAACTTGCAAGTTAGGTTAATGAGTTAGCTTGCTAATGGGTGGCTAAAGTGGTGGCTTGTAGTTTTTATATGCTTATTTCTTCCGACTAAACAGATAAGAAACTCTGACAAAAACAAGACCCAGCTTCTTCAGGCTCCAGAGAGTTCAGCCATGTATAGTTCTTGAACATACCAGCGTTAGAAGCGGTATGGTTGGGATAGTGTAGTGGTTAACACCTCTGCCTTCTACACTGTAGACTGGGGTTCAATCTCCACCTGGGTAAACACCCTACACTACAACAATAAGAGTCCTTGGGCAAGACTCCTACCACCACCTTGGCCTACCTGTGTAAAAAAAAAAAAAAAAAAAAGATCAAATTATAAGTCGCTCTGGATAAGAGCGTCAGCCAAATGCCGTAAATGTAGAAGCTGATTTGCTGACCAAAAGTCCAGTGTCACAACTTGTTTTAAACTTTTCTGACTGGTTGAATATTTGAAAATTATGATTCATCCCTACGTGGTACAAAAAAAATTATTTTGATGCATGTATGTACGTAGAATTATACACATATAATTATTTAAGGCTTTTTGGCCATTTCTGTTGGTCGATTTATCACCAAATGTTCATACAACGTAAAAGACAGGGTTTGACCTGGCAGCAGCATTAAAAAAGCAAGACATGCGATGAGGCTACGTGCGCCCTGTGCCAGCTCAACACTTCCATAATACTCCCCCCAGTGAGAGTTGCCAACACACACAGTGTCACAGTGTTTCAGGAGCTGTGGCTTTGGGCACTGCTTTAATTCAAGAAGACAAATAAACTGCAGTTTCAGTTGCAATTATTGCTTTCTTGGAATCACATGGATTTTAGCTTACAAACAGTGCTTTAAGCGTCTTGCAGGGTACTGGTGCACGATCCTCTTAAAGTTTTCACTAGTGCTGCTGGTCATAGTGCTGCATTGTTTTCTGATGGAATCAGCTGGTTCTCATTTGCTGTGGAGTGTGCAGGCTCTGTGTATGTGTGTGTTTAGTGGCAGCTCCCTTTTTAAGGTGGTCCCACCCCCCTGGGCCTGTTGCTTTTGTGTTTTAATGAGGAGTTTTAACCACATGTAGCTGAATAGCTCGGTGTGCCTGGAAATCAGAAAACCATGAAGGCAAGGACAGTCAATAGTGTAGAGTCAATAAATAACCATCTGCAGTATTTATTTCCAGTCAAAACATCCATTGAGTAAACATGTCTTTTTCAACACTGGGATATATTTAAGGAAATTTCCACTCTTTTCAGGAGATTTGCTTTCAGTTTTTCAAAGAATTCTGCAGGGAAGTTCAGTCTTAGAAGTTGGTTGCATTTTCTGCTTTTCGCAATCCAAGTGCTGCCAAATATATTCAGTGATGTTGAGGTCTGGATGCTGGTGGCCAGTCAGTTGTCCTGAGAACACCAGTAGCTTCTTTGTTTTCTTATCTCAGTGAGAGCTTCTTCACAGCTACATGTCCACATTCAGACTCACAGTGGTGAGTTGTCTTCTCACAGTGGAAGGATGGACAGAAACACCTGTGGATTTTTTAGATCTGAAGCAACAGTGGAGGTTGATTTTTGTCCTCTCTCTCTCTCCAAGATGAAAGCGATGTTTATCTGATGGTGACAGTTTTGGTGGTCTACCAGCCATTGCAAGTTGTTAGGGTTCCTATTTTCGTTATATTTTTTAATAAAATTTTGAACTCCAGGTTCAGAAACTCCTTTTTTCCACATATTTTCCTTTGGCCTTTCAGTTGGGTTATCCAATATCTCATCTCCTCACAAATATCTTCTGAAAAATGAAGAACCTAATAGCTATTTGTACTGGAAATTAAATAAATGAAAGTTTCTGACTGTTGCACAGTACTATATATGTATGCGTGCGTGCGTGCGTGCGTGCGTGCGTGTGCGTGCATGTGTGTTTGCACGCTTTTGTGTGTTCGTGCGTATGTGTGGCTTGTGCCTGCGGCACAGAGCTCAGTGTATTTGTGATTTAGCAGCAGGTCTTTGTTAAGTAATGAAACTGTGGGCAGCAATGGCCTCACAGCCAGTGTGATCTCATGCACAAATTAAACAAACAAGCTCCATAAAAGCCAGCACTTTCTGCACATTGCACAATGAAAAATCCTGCAGGCAGCTCAGGTTTGTGATTAAGGCCATTGTTACAAGCACTGGAAGAATAATCCCTGATCTGGATTGTAGATCCAGGAATGATTAGTGGTTTTTATACAATAGTTAGTTTGACCACACTGTCTTGTTGGTTGAAAAGACTGTGGAGTTATTATATGTGACAAGAGATAACCTGCATCATTCCACTGACTGATGGTTACTAAGTAACAATGATGGTCATAACACACCACTTGTGGTAACATTCAATGATGAAAACAATATAATTGAAACATTGTTTTGTGCTTCTTTTTGTTCTTTACTTCTGCAAAACAGTTGAACGAAAGCAATAGAACGCTCAAGGTCATTGGTTATCGTGTTTAACAGCTCAGCCCTCCTGTGTTCTGGTGCTTAAATGTTTCTCAGACTTGTGTTTTTGATTTGACTCAGTATATCTATGTGCTTGTTCCCTGCAGCATCCTGCCAACCCTGCACTGATGCTGAACTGCTTCTGGCTGTCTGTACCAGTGACTTTGGTAAGCAACGCTTTCTGCTATCGCATGCAACTCTGCAAACTTTTGAGCCTCCTGACAAAACTAGAATTAAAATGGTAATTAACTGAGCAGTAAGCATTTATTTAACCCAAACTAAATATTAATGTTAGAATAAATGCAAGTAATATTCAGTCAACAAGTGGTTTTTTGTGTTCACTCAATCATTCAGACATCACCACAAGGGGATAAAATGGGTGAGGTTTGGTTTAGTTATTTCAAACAAAGATCACTACGAAAGATTGCAAGATCTAAAGTGCTTTCTGTTTACTATGTGAAGTTGTTGCAAAGTAACAAAGAAAATATGCTCTTTTATTAAAGACATTTTGAAAATGAAAGGTATCAATTTTGCCTGTATTACTTATAGCTATCAGCAGAGACAGAGACTCAAGTCAGTGACTCGGATCGAGTCACACTCAGGTCGCATTTTGTCTGACTTGACGTGGACTGGCCCTTAACTAAGTCGTAATTCGTCTCGGATTCACACTTTACTGACTCTTGACTCCACTCACACTTGCCTTTAACTGACTCGTAACTCAACTTGGAATCACCCTCACTGACTTGGATTTGAGACTTAAGGATTAGCTATTACACTAGTTAGCTAGCATATTTGCTATATGAACTGTGTTTGCTATACTGGCTAACCAGCTGTTAAAGGCTTGTTATTAGAGGTTGTTTTTAGTAGGGCTGTACTTTTGAACAGTGCAGTGCCTACAGCTAATAATGAGATTAAACCAAATTTTCAACTAAAGACTGAAGACTCAAGACTCAACTCGCATTTGCACTCCAGAGACTTGAAACATGACTCAGACTCACATGAAGTAACTTGTGAACATCTCTGGATATGAGTTTTGTTTACCATGGTTTCACACTGTCACTATGACATTGAAAACAATGTAATATAGGTTTTGTCTTCCAACACTGACATACTCTCTCTGTCTGCAGTGGGCCGTGGCAGTATTCTGGGGGTGGAACAGGAGGAAGAGCAGACATCAGTCGCCGTGACACTGACTCGTCTGTACAGACAGAAGAGTCAGGTGTTTGTGTCGGGAGGCGGACGGGCCAAGCGTTTCACGGGCCGGGTGAAGATGCCTCGCGAGTGTGGGGTGAAGCCCGGCGAGGGCGAGTTCCTCTTTATTGGGACAGTGCGTTTCGGGGAGGCGTGGCTGAGCTGTGCCCCAAGATACAGAGACTTCCTTCGGCTGTACCAGGACGCACAAGAGCGAGGGACCAACCCCTGCCACATAGACACAAACTGAGAGAAACACTGACTTTACTTTTCAGAAAACCACACAAACAGCCTCGTCTGGAGGAACCCAGACAAAAACAGCCTGTCTTTGTCCCTGTCTCTCCATGTGGACTGCTTAGGTTATAAATCAGTGTCTGGTTGCATAAAAACCCTTAAAGTTCGGTATTTTCTTAAATTATTTCCTTAAGTTTTTCCAATGATAGGGCTGCACAGTATATTGCTTGTTAATTGTTATTGTGATGTTTCTGTTTGTATTACTTAAATCACAGAAGGTTGCAATATGCAGAGTAGCCAGATGAATGTTTCTGTGGGTGTATAATTTAATGAGAATTGATTTGGTCACACTAATCCAGGCCAATCTTCAACCGTGTTTATGACTGATACCAGTACATTTTAAAAACTTTTAAGCATATCACAATTGCTGTATGTAGCAATATAATCACAATACTGGTATATTGTTCATGTCAGTCACCCGTATTTCTTAGAAAGCCCTCCTTAAGTGTATTCCTGTGCCTTAGTTTACAGAGTAAGCAGTCGTTCAGAACAGTTTGATGTGAAATGGTTATTGTAGAGAAACTTACAGGCTGATTTCTTTACAGTGGTGGTGATAGGAACCAGGAGTCTCAATGTCTTCAGTGTTTTTATATGTAGTAATAAAATAGTGGCCTCACAACACCCTGCATGTAGCTCACCATGCATGTATTAAAAAATATTTTAGGCCAAAACCTTATCACAGCCAGTCTCAGAGAACCAATTAACATATTTGTAAACATTTTGTGTAGTAGTTTTCTGTGATGCAGCTTTTATAGGCATTAAACTCTAACGACGTCCAGTTCCTATCACCACCAATGTGAACTATTCTGGCTTGGTAACTTTCTCCGAAATGGCACTTTTCACACTACACCACTCTGAATGCAGTATCCCATAGTGTTTACACATAGAAAACCCTTTACATCATTTGAATGGAGACAAGTTGATGTGTTTTGTGATTTAATGAAAGTTGTTGGCTCAACAAACATGCACTGCAGATAATGCAAGTTTTAATTGCACTATGATTTTTCTGGAACTGGAATTGTTTGGGTAGTTGCTGTGTTGTGTACCATTCACAAAGTGACAGAGCACTGTAGAAAGAATATCAGCATTAAAACTGTTAGCTTGCAAGCTGACCATCTCCCGAGCAAATGTTGGGCATGTAAACTGCAGTAAAGTACTTGAGAGCTTTAAGAGAAGTAAACAATTACAAACAATTTGCTTTATGTAATATGCTTACAGTTCTGTTCAAAATTTACCCTGCATTTATTTAATTTCCAGTCAAAACAGCCATTAAGTGATTTTTTTTGTCTTTTCATATAAAATATTGTCATCTTTCAGTGTCAGGAAATGAAGGAATGCATAAAAATATAGTCAAATTACACAGAAGTCTCAATAATTAAATATAAGGCCAAATGTTTTAAGTAGTTAGTTTGTCCAGACTTATCTTTACAGCTTTTATTCTTTTCAGGAGGCAGTTTTTTTTAAAGAAATCTGCTGGGATTCCTTTCGACACCCACAAAAGTTCAGTCTTAGAAGTTGGCTGCATTTTCTAAACTCAACCTTTTTTTTTATCACTTTTGGAAACTTCTGTTTTTTCACTTATTTTCATTTGACTTTCTCCTTCCTTACACATGTGGATTATCTTACATCTAATCTCAGGAACATCACCTGACAAATGAGCAGCTTGTATTTAATGGCAGTTTTGAGAGGAAATGAAATAAGTGAATGATTTCCTTAAGGGATAATCAAAGGATCAGAATGGGTTTTTAAGCAACCAGGCACAGCAGACTCTTCCTCAAACCTCTCACTTTCTCTCCTTCTGCTTTCCACAACAGGAACTCTAAAATCTGTACAGAGGGCTAAAGTTGGACTTCCCTCTTCATCTCCTTCGTCCCTTAAAATGTCTTAAAAAACGACATTTTCTTGTATTTTTATGCCTTAATGTTGATGGTCACAATGTAGCAGACCTCCATGGTAAATGTGTAAACAAAAAAAGAAAGAAATGTGAAAGAACATTCTACAGTGGAAGTCTCAAATGCTTTTGTAAAAAGCTTGTTTGTACAGTTTTGCAGTTGTTTCTTATGACAGAAATGTATTGAAGAAGAAAAAAAGCCTGCTTTTTATTTTATTTTTATTTTGTAAGAAAAGTTTTTGAAGTGTGATTCTTGCCTGCACCTTGTTGAGGCAGCTGAATTGCAAAGATGTTTTTTTTTCTTCAGAGATTAAAACCTTTTTCTCTGTGGAATCAATCCTTGTGTTTTTTATTTCCTGTAAATTAACACAGCTGCATAGTATCGTTTTCATAAAAAATCTGCAATGCTGCAAATATTTTCAGAGCCATATTACCACAAGTGATTACACACATGGCAGAGTGTGCTTTTATGAGCTATTGGTTAGTCGGACAACCAAAACCTGCACCACGATCCTTTGTCCCTTTAAGGCCATTCGTAAGTGAGATAAACTATCGGAGCCAAAGCACTTTTTCGGTCATTCCTCAGTAAAAGTCTTTAGGAGGTCACGTGGTAGTTCAGTGTATGGGTAACATTATTTCCGGGCATCCTAATCTATGTATCTTAAACTACTGTGAGATGCTGTGTAGTTTTTTTCGTCTCTATTAATTTCCAAGACCATTTTCCATAAACCTTCTCCATAAACCCAGTTTATGGTTTGCAGTGAATAGTCGATAACCACACCGTTAGAAACAGGCCAGCTAGTTGTCCATCATCTCTGTTATTTTAGTGCTTGTTTCATGTTGCATATTATTCTTACATTACCCTTATATTTATTCTACATTCATATTTTGGTTGTGTTTTTAAATCTGATAAGTGGAAAATATTTGTCTATTACTAGGTTGCGAATTATTGTTGATGGATTGGTTACTGATAGATCTCCAACTGATAGCTTACTAGTAATAGTACGTAATCTGCTGCTGAAAGATCTGATATTGATAAATCCTTACTGATGATGGTAGTTCATTCCTAGCAAGTCATTACTGGGCCATTGCTTTTAGATACTGGTATTATGAATTCTAATAGATCATTATTAATAGATATCTAGACCATGAACCCATTAACCATTAATGATAGTGTACTACTAATAGATACTGATATGTCAGTCATTACTGACAGATAATGCTAAATCGTCCCATAATGGCAAAATTCATAGTGATACATGTTACTATATAGACAACATGTATAATACATGCATACACACCCCCTTCTGGGTCACAGGGGGACCTGGAGCCTATCCCAGCTGACATCGGGCAGTATACACCCTGGACAGGTCACCAGTCCATCACAGGGCAGTCTTTGGGAGGAAACCCACACAGACACAGGGAGAACATGCAAACTCCACACAGAAACGGCCCTGGTCACCCGGCCAGGGAATCAAACCCAGGTCCTTCTTGCTGTGAGGCAACAGTGCTACCCACCGCACTGCCCAGTATGTATAATACTAAAGATAAAAGAGTTTATCACATAAATTCTATTCACAAAAATCAACAATATAAACATTTATAAATAAAAAGGCAAAACACATTTGCACTGTATGGATATTTCACCCGAATTGCACATGGAGTATTGATTACATTACACATGGGAATGGCGATGAATTAACAATATAAACATTATAAATACAAAAGCAAATACACCGTAGAGATATTTTATACCTATTTCACATTGAGTATTCATTTTATTGCACACAGGAAATGGTGGCAAATTCACCGTTTATGTGCTGTAGGTGTGTGAGTTAACTGAGAGATACTGAGGGATCAATTATTACTAATAGAAGCTGTTAGGTCATTACTAATTATACTAAACGGTCATGATCTTTTCAGCAACCCCACCCCCTCCCCAAAAAACAAGGATAGTAATTCCCCACTCTCCAAAAAAAAAAAAAAAAGACAAAGATATCTAGTGATGTCTTTACACTGTAAAGGCAGCCAATCTGAAGGCTTTAAGATAAATTAAATGCTAATGATAAATTAATTATTTGGTTACTAGCTTAATCACGGTGCATTTCACCTCAGACATTTTCACTTAAAATCAGTTACTATGTGTTAGAGATAGCCAGCTCATAACTATTGTAATACGTTCACTGAATGATGCTAAAAGTTTTACTCTTGTAAATCTACATAAGTACATACTTAAAAATCAGTGTGAAAAGGTTCTTCAGACTGATGGAGGATTTGCTGTAGGTACTACTATATAGAACCCTTTTCAAAAATGTTCTATAAAGCAACAATACACTACAGCACATTCTCCAAAAGCTGGTCCTGAGCTCAGATACTGCTAGACACAAAAGTCACTGTTGATACCCAGTGGGAAAGGAATAGAGTTTAACACGGAGCAGTGCAATACAATACAATACACTACAATACAATACAATACACTACAATAAAATAAACTACAATACACTGTACAATACAATAAAATACAACACAATACACAAGTGCAGTACAATACGTTACAATCAATACTTAATTCAGTGCTCATTTAAGTGCTGTGTAAAGAGATGTGTCTTTAGTCTGCATTTGAAGACAGCAAGAGACTCTGCTGTACAGACAGCCAGTGGGAGTTCGTTCCACCACTTGGGTGCCAGTACGGAGAACAGTCTCGATGCTTGTCTTCCATGCGCCTTGAAGGATGGCGGGTCAAGCCGAGCTGTACTCGGAGTTCAAAGGGCTCATGGTACATTTCCAGATTTCACCATTGCCATCAAGTAGATAAGGGCTGGTCCATTTTTGTCTTTGTAGGCAAACATTAGGGTTTTAAATCTGATGCGTGAAGCTACAGGAAGCCATTGAAAGGAGCGCAGCAGTGGGGTGACGTGGCTGAACTTGGGGAGATTGAACACGAGCCATGCTACCGCTTTCTGGATAAGTTGCAGAGGCTTGATGGCCTGAATGGGAAGACCAGCCAAAAGCGAGTTGCAGTAGTCAAGTCTTGAGATGACCAGAGACTACACTAGCACCTGGGCGGCCTCTAGAGTGAGAAAGGGTTGGATCCTCCGGATGTTGTACAGGAGAAATCTGCATGACTGAGTCAGGTTCCCGATGTGAGTCGAGAACGATAACTGGCCATCCAGAATCACACCAAGACTTCTAGCCTCTACAGACAGAACAGTCAGAGAGTTGTCGAATGTCATGGCAAGATCATGATGAGAACCTGTAGTTGCAGGGATGAATAGCAGCTCGGTCTTGCTAGGATTGAGCTTCAAGTGGTGAGCTGCCATCCATGAAGAGATGTCAAACAGACATGCCGAGATACAACTGGAAACCTGTGTGTCAGAGGGTGAGAAAGAAAGCATTAGTTGGGTGTCATCAGCATAGCAATGATAATAGAAGCCATGAGATGATATTACATCACCAAGAGAGCTAGTGTAAAGAGAAAAGAGAAGAGGACCCAGAACTGAGCCTTGTGGGACACCAGTGGAGAGCCTGCATGGAGAGGATGTGAACCCTCTCCATGTTACCTGATAAGAGCGATCCTTCAGATAGGACTTGAACCACTTCCATGCATAGCCAGTTATTCCAAGGTTGGTGAGATATGACTGATAGGAAAATCTGACCAAAATGTCTTAGAAATGAGAATGTATATTGTTATAAAGAAGCTAATTTGCTATTTCATATTAAATTTTAATGATTATTTGTATATTACAAAAGTCTGATCCCTAATGCTAATCGATCAAGCATTACTGATAGATACTTATAGATTAATCATTACACATAGACACTAATAAAGACCAATCCTTCCAGATATATACAAAAGTGTGCATCCCTACACATTTTGTTGACAATTTATTGGAGTGTTATAGTGAAATTAAGAACATCATCTACACACTCCTGCATGATTTTCATTTTAATGCAAAATTCCTGTTTGTTTGCTAAAATGAATATATTAGGGAAAAATAAAACAAAATGTGGCCTGTGCAAAAGTTATTTAATCATGTCATTTAATCCATTTGTATTGTATTTTTTCACATTTACCTCATAATAAAGCAGGTCATACCAGTGACTTCAGATAAAAGCTTCACATGAAATGAGCTAAATGAGAAAATGTCTGATAACTGAAAAGACACAGTGGACTCACCATGTGCTTTTCTTCATAGATCTTCAGAAAAGAGGTAAAAGGAAGTCAAGCGATGTCATCAGTGTGACTTTTATTTCAAAACAAGAGATTTTTGTTACGCAGTAACACCAGCGACACGACTCCTGGGGACCACAACTTTTATTATATATTTTATAATATTCATTTGGCATTTGTTTTCTTTATGTTATTTAAAATAGATATAAATATATTTTTCATAGTCATGTATAGATTATTGTAGCTAAAATTGAAGAAAAACATTTTTTATTCAAAATATGGCTCTCACCCTTTACACATGAATGTGACGATGAGCACTTCTGTGGTTCTTGGAATTCTATGTAATTAATTTTAAAAAGAATATTGATAAATTGAAGCTCAAGAAGGTGTAATTGTTAAAACAACATATTGTTTGATTTTAAAATACAAATAAGTTGTAACCTTAACATGGGAACTCTAGGGACACAAAAATGGACATTTCTGTAGAATGACCCAGATATGTACATTCACACCTAGGGACAATTTAACATCTCCAACTGTCCTGACTGCATATCTTTGGACTGTGGGATGAAACCCACGCAGACATGGGGAGAACATGCAATCTGCACACAGAGAGGACCCTGGTCAACCGGCCAGGGAACCAAACTCAGGCTCTTCTTGACCAGGGGTGTTCATACTTTTGCATACAGCTGTAGACACTGATAGATCATCACTGATGGGTATCGATAGATCACTACAGATAGTTGAGTTTGCAGGCGTTATTATGGCATTGACTGCTCTAAACACAGCAACATAGATTCCTCACTAAGTCACTACTGAAAATAAGGAGGTCGATGGAACATGAGGGCTAACACTTCTTGGCACTGAGTATCTGCAGCTGCACTATCTGACCAGTGACTATTGGTGTTGGGGCATTCCCCAAAACATGTGTAGCGTCAGGCCAGCTGTTAAAGCATTACATATGTGCTGGTACGGACCTGCTATGGACACTGTCATTTGTTTGGGTCATTAATGGGTATTAGGTTTGAGGTTACTCTCCCAACAGAGCAGTGGCACAGGGAACTACATTTGACCATGTAAGCTGTCCAAGTCTAAACAAAAGCAAATGGCAGTCACAGTGTGGCTTTAAGTGGACATATTTTTCAGGATTTAAATCCTGGATCAGAAATGGGTGCAGCTTGCAGGCTGGTTTTTAGCACTGTGACACATGAGCACTTTAGAAAAACACATTGTTCTTTGTTAGCAAACTCCAGTCTAAGAGTAATGCAGCCATGGCGCTTCTTTGGCAGTCCTTGATTGGAGACGTTTCCTCTGTTTAGTGAGCCATACTTTCTGTAAAAAGCTGAGATAATTGGTTTAGGCTTGAATTACATCCAAGGGATCACATTTGTGAAAGCCTATCCATTTTCATTCTGCCCATCTCTGTGCTTTTTCTTCTTTATCTGGCAAAATATTTTCTGACAGTACCAAAGTCTGGGAGCATAAAACATCTGTTTTCGATGTGATTTAGAACTGATTTACTTGTGAACTGTAACTGCGCCATGTGCACTCTTTCCGCCATCTTTTGTCATTCGTTCAAGGCTTGTAAATTTAGCTATATGTTATGTTTACGTCCTCCTAACAACAAGCTTTTATAAGTGAGGAGTTCAAATGCCTGAAATCCCCTCCTTTATCTGACAGAACGCCTCTGTTTCTAATCACTGGCCACATGTTTCCGGTTATGCAGCATTCTCGCTGAAAATATGCTGTCATTATTTAATCAAGGACATAATGCACAACGAGCTGCAGGCTGTTCAGTATTGTGCAGAGCTGCTGTCAGCCTCCTGCTGGCTTAGCGAGGTCCAGACTGCACAACAGCTTTCAAAAGAGAAAACAATGATGCTGGTTCCCTAATAGCTATTGGGAAATCAGGAACACTATACAGAACACTATTACAGGCAACAGGGTCCCTAATCTCTATTCCCTGCATTAGGAAATCAGGAACACTATATAGAACACTATTAAAGGGAACAGAAATGGTCCCTAATCATTATACCTTACATTGGTAAATCAGAAACACTATCTAGAACACTACAATGGGGGACAGAAATAATCCCTAATCATTATACCTTACATTGGTAAATCAGAAACACTATCTAGAACACTACAATGGGGAACAGAAATAATCCCTAATCATTATACCTTACATTGGTAAATCAGAAACACTATCTAGAACACTACAATGGGGGACAGAAATCCCTAATCACTATACCTTACATTGGTAAATCAGAAACACAATCTAGAACACTACAATGGGGAACAGAAATAATCCCTAATCATTATACCTTACATTGGTAAATCAGAAACACTATCTAGAACACTACAATGGGGGACAGAAATAATCCCTAATCATTATACCTTACATTGGTAAATCAGAAACACTATCTAGAACACTACAATGGGGGACAGAAATCCCTAATCACTATACCTTACATTGGTAAATCAGAAACATTATCTAGAACACTACAATGGGGAACAGAAATGGTACCTAAGCATGATTTGTTACATTAGAAATGAGACACACTGTATGAAACACTATGATGGGGAACAGTAATGGTCCCTAATCAACATTCCCTGCGCTACAAAACCAGGAGCAATTTAACACTATTAAAGGGGACAGAAGTGGTCTGCATGGCCTACATTAGAAATCAGAAGTGCTACATAAAATATATTTCCTGGTCTTTACGTCAGAAAGTCTATTCTGGCACCACTGTAGGAGGTGAGAAGGCATGTTTACGTTCTTAGCTATCTAGCTAACCTACCGTATTCGAGTGCGTTCCACCAGTCGGCGGCTGGTGTTTCAGTTACACTTTTTTAATGCTTGTCAACTCTTTCACTCTGAGACGCGTGAGGCTATCATAAGATTAAGAACCTTTTTAGTAGCACTAGAGTCATAAATGGTTTAAAAAGGGGTAGCTGAGGTGGCCAGGCCCTCTCCCCTGAAATCTGATTGGCCACCCCAGATGTCACCTCAAAATTCCTGCTATGTCATTGGCTTCCACCTCGCTGTGGGGCGGGTGTTTGTGCCTTTGAGAGGAGAGGTGGAACAACTCTCCCCGCAGCGCACGCCCACCCCCTATTCGCACATTCTCATTGTGACCATGTCTCCTCTGCACTTCTTTGCCTTGGAGGAGAGAGTTGAGCTGGTGATTAGCAGAACAACTGTTCAAAGTCTCTCGACCCAACATCACAACCACCCCCCACTCACATCCCACACACCCCCCCAGTCACACTTTTGCGCTGCCAAACTGCTGCAGCTCTGTGCCACCCTTGTGAAAACGTTCTAGAGTACTTAGCATCGGTTGTAGAAAAAGCTTTTTTTCTGCAATATAACACTTTATTTTAACTTTCTTTTTAATGAGATGCTTCTATTACAAATTTTGTACCTGTTCAGTTTCCACCAACTTCGTGAAAGATACTACTTTTGTACTTTTAAATGAGCTAAAATACACAAAATTTGCATTAGCTATGTTAGCTGGCTAGCTGCATGATAGAAAATGTTAATGTAGGCCAACAGCTGAGCTAGCTGAGTATTAAAGCTGTGAAGGACCCTTTGTGTTAAGCTTGTTAAGATGTGCTCTATAGGGAACACATTAATATGCACAATTACAACATAAAATGTGACCTGTACAAAGGTTAAGGCACATTTTATATTTGATGATTTATTTTATTGATGTTAAAAATGGTGCACTAAAATTAGCAGAAAATGTCCCATTTGAGCTTGTTTTCTGATGTTTTAACTCACGTTCACTTTAAAAAAATCAACAGAATGTGTTCAAAAGTTTGTATACAACTGTATGTACACAGCTATGTTCACCATATTTCTTCTGCGTGTGAGTCAAGGGGAAGGGGAAAGGGGGCATGAGAGTGGTGAACTTTGAGAATGGAGTCTACAGCCATATCATACTTGAGCGGGGCGCATTCCTCACGGCGGGTTGCCGTGGCACCCGGGGAGGCGCTGAGCACTCAAGGTCAGAGAGAAAAGGTCCTTTGTGTGTGTGCTGGGCCTGGCCCTGAGTGTGGAGCAGAAAGAGAGGACACGCCATGGGGCCTCTGATGCAGTCCCACACGGAGCAAAGCACTGTGCTAGCAAAATTTTATGAATTCATTCGTCATGGATGCTTCTGATGCACCTTCAGTAAGATCGCTTATGGATTCATCCACCATGACCACTTCAGGTGGTCAGATGGAGCTATTTGCAAGGAACACAGCACAACAGCCCAAAAAGAAGGAATGTACTGTGCAAACAAAGATAAAGTCTTTGGGGTTTTTTTTTATCAATTCTGCTTATTGAAAGTTTAGGCAAAAGAAATAATATAGTAAAAAAAAGACTTCAAGTCACTTGAAGCCAGCTACCAAATCCAAATATACCAAACCTGCATAAGACAGGACAGAGGGGTTAAAGAGAAAACAACAAAAAAAAAGGATGAAATCAAACATAAAATCTAGTCATCATCAACTATGAAAGAGAGCCAGGAAAGGCTGAGCATTACAGTGATTTTACCAAAGTTGTTAAGCATTGTTGCTTTTATATGTCATCTATATATGCAACTCTTATTTTATTTTATTTTATTATTATCCTTATTTTGTTGTAAATAGTCTAGAGATTTAGCTTTAATTTTTATTATTTATAATGTTGATAATGTTTACACTGTTTCCTGTTTCTACTACTGAGTGCCTTACTCCTGTTACTCTGCTGCTGCTGTAATACTGTGAATTTCCCTGCTGTGGGACTAATAAAGGATTATCTTATCTTATCTTATCTTATCTTATCTTATCTTATCTTATCTTATCTTATCTTATATGTAGTCTATATATGAGACAAAACATATATGCTAACATACATCAATGTTCAAAAAATCCCATCACTTATTATTAATAATACAAGTCTCGTGCCAAGTTCTCTAAATTTCTGTTTAATGAAATCATTGAACCATAAGGAGTCATTCAGAGTGGTTTACTGTGAAGTATGCCATTCTAAAGAAACTATCAACTCATTTCAGTGGCGGCATTAGGAGCTTATGCCCATTTAGATTTTAATATCCAAAACCACGAGTGAACCTGCACATCTTCTGATTTTAAACATGTAATGATGATAATGACAAAATAATGTCAAATCTCAAAAGAAGAGTTTTCATTCGGCGCTACTTTGCCTTGAAAAGCACTTCATGATTATATTCAAATGTATTAAAATACATAAAATAAAAATGAAGATTTAGTCCAAAACCTTCGCAAAAGTTTCATAAAACAATGTCTCAGACATCACACAGCATATTGATAAGAATTTCATATAGTAAGCCTCTGTGAAGTAACTGTTAGAGGCCTTAAGCCTTTTTCCTATTACCACTGAACAACTTTGACTTGGTAAGTTTCTCTAGAATTGTGCAATTCACATCAAACCACTCTAAATGACTTTGCTTCCATCTTAACCATTTAATTATACAGACGTTTTTTAAAAATCTGTGGAATTTGCCTTTAACACTAGCAAAATAACAGTGAGAGGCTGTTACAGAACAACGGCTTTTAATGACTTGGTGCAATAAGGCTGGGGAGTGGTTGTGGGGGTTGTTTCACACTTGGTGTTTCCAAAGGCTGCAATTGACTGATTGAAACACAAACTAGTTGTAACAGTTCTGGTAAATCGATGCAAAACACAGCTGATTCAATATAGTTCTGTGTTGTTTGAATCAGATGGGCTTTCCAAACTAAATGTATAAAAATGTATACATGAATATAAATGTGGTTAGTGAAAAGAAGCTGTGTTGAATAGGGCAAATTTATGTTTTGAACACAGTTATTGTTCGTTTTTAATGAATCTGTGCTATGATAGTACTAGGATATTAGTACTAGGATATTAGCACATATTGAGACATATTTACAGCTGAGATGGTAAAGCATTACACCAATAAAATGGACATGAAATGTTGTGGCTCCCACTGTGATTTGATTATTGTTGAAACAGGACAAAAGGGCTCTTCTTAATGTGGGTTGGCGACCTCTGGCTGAGACAAAATTACCACATGTTGTCAGTGCACTACATCTAGCTTCAAACCTGGCTCAGCCAATCCAATCTTATATGACAGCATCAAGGTTTTGGACTTCAGTGCAATCGGAAAGCGGTTTCTCAAATGTAAAAGAGGTTCTGTCTACCTGGCCTGTGAGGGAATGGCTAATTCTTTCCAAATGCAAAGCATAAATTACATGTTTTAACCAGCATGCATGGTCACGGATGCTTGTGGTGCACCTTCAGTAGGAGCAGTGTTAGTAAGGCTGTTGATGGATTTATGCAACATGCCAAACCACTTCAGCACTTCAGCTGGTCAGATGAAGCTGTTTGCAAAGAGTGCTTCTTGCCAAGGCAATGGCCTCGAAATCTGTAAGTGGAGGCTCAATCCAGGCCTGAGGTTTTTTTCTCTCTCTACCCCTTTCTGTTCAGTCGGAAATGCACCCATAATGTCTCTCAGCTAGTCGGCGCGAATAGACAATCGCTTTCGCAGACTGACCTGGGAGCGACGTCTGAAAGGCTGGATGCCAGCCGAGAAAGCCGGCAGCCCGGGAATCGCTCACTGGGAAATGCAAACAGAGTTCCTATGGCAACTGCACAGGGCAGAAAAAACTCAAGGGGGGAGGTGAGGGGGTAGAAGAGTGGAATAAGTATGCCTGTCCATTTACAATGGCACCGAGTCTTATTGTGAATGCATCTTCATAAATGTGTTTCATCACAAAACTATACATAGTGATAAAAGGCATGAAGAAAATCACACGTGAATATATAAAAAAAGAATGAATTTGAAGAATTAACTGAATTTACTCAATTGGTATACAGTATAAAGTTTGGTCAAGTGACATGTTTGGAGTGAAAATAACACGTCCTCTACAGAGAACACTCTTACACGTGGTGTTTCTTGACTGCAAATTTTAGTGCACAATTTCTTTCTTTGTTTAATAAAATATTAAATGTGCCATTTCATTTGCACAGGCCAATTCAGTAATTGTGCATTTAAACGTGCTTATGTTTGTTCTCTCATAGGGGGATCTGAACTTTGGTATACAACTGTAGGTATGTCATTTCCACATGAATACAATATATAACATCAACATAATGTCGCTGTAAAATGTTATTCATTCAAAATGATGAACATATTTGAATCAAGTACAGCCAATGCATCACTTTTTTTCAGAAGACGGATCCAACATACCCTGAAAATCCATTCTGTAATATACAGCCCTGCAGTTAAAAAAGAGCTTAAATCGAGGCATAAAACCAGCTTCAATTTTCTTTGTGAATGCACGCTCTGTGCTTCTGCCTAAGGCCTTAATCTGTTTGACATTATAGGATAATGTTGATCTATGCTGCAGAACACAGTGGCTAATGCGCTATTACCTTATATCCTATGGCCACACAATTAACTGTATTCTTATCATCACTGCGATGTGATTTTCCACGATTAACACATTGGTGAGGGCTGAGATGACAGAACAGCTCTGCTACAAGCCCAACGCAAGACTGACGCAATTCCATTAGTGTGAATGTAGCGTTATGAGCTGTGTCTAAGAGGTTAGTTCGATTTCTGGTTACACAACAAAAAATAGTCTGTACTTGTTGTGAACTGAATGAAAGACACACACACACACACACACACACACACACACACACACCCACACACACACATACATTTTCTAAGCCGCTTCTCCCTCAGGGACATGGGGAGGTGCTGCAGAGAGACACACTTTAGCCATAAATTGTTGCTCTTAATATCATCGCTGCGGTATCCAACAACTTTACAGACCACTGCATGTTCTGTTCGTATAGCGTAGTTCTAGTATTTACTGCACCTCATATCCCAGATAATGATTGGCAAAATGTTATAAATATTTGTTTGATACCATTTGGTGGATAATGTTCAAGCAAAGTTTGAATTAAAAAAGACAAGGTAGAAATGATAAAGCCCTGCTGCATAACCAGCTGATATTGATTTTGAGAATCACGGAGAAGTTTTAGGATCTAATAACCCATGTTTACAGGTGATGGTGGTGCAAGTAGGGGCTACACTCATTAGTTAGCTTTCATTCACTAGTTAGCTTTTACTTGATGGTTTGCTTTTGCTTGATATTTAGCTTCCATTTACCTGTTTGATTTTAGTCACTAGTTGCTTCTGCTCGGTAGTTTTATATATTTTCTTTATTTTCAGTCCTAAGTTTCCTTTTGCTTGGTAGTTCGCTTTCACATGCTAGTTAGCTTTTGCTTACTAATTGTCTGATATTTTTTGCTTTTGGTAGTTTGTATTTGGGTAGTTGGTATTTTGCTTGGTAGTTTCTTTTGTTTGATATTTAACTTAATTTGTGTGTGCTTACATTCACTTTCACTCACATTAACTTTGCTTTCTCTCACTAGTTGACTGATGCTCAATAATTTGCTTATCGCTGCCGTCGGAAACAAAACCTTGTATCTCCATTTTTGTCATTTTTCAGTTTTTGACATAGTTTGAAAATGCCTGTTGGCCTTTACACTGTGTGTAATTCTCATGATGAATGGACCATAAGAAACAGCCCAAAATGACTTGGAAAAGGTTCTGGTTCCATTGACTTACATTTAAAGTATGTTTTTTGCTTCTCCTGTAAAGTTACCATTTTGGAGATACAAGGTTTTGTTCTGACAGCAGCGATATGCTTGTTAGTTAACTTTTGCTTGGTAGCTCACTTTTCACCTTTGCTTTTGCTCTGTTGTTTGCCTGTTTGTTAATTAGCTTTTTCTTTCAACTTGGCTTTTACTCCATAGTTTGCTCTTGCTCATAAATTAACTTTCACTTGGTACTTTGCTTATGCTAACTAGCTTCCAGGGTCTAAAACAGAGCTAAACTGCTCAAGCAGAAACACAGTTTTGATGGAAGTATTGCAGGAAAGATGAGCGACGTCAGCTTTGTAAATGGATAAGGTAATGCAAGCTTTAACCAAGATTAGGACTGTCCAGTTGATAAGGGGAGACACTCTGGCATAGTATGGGTAGACATCAGAAAGTTGCACATATCATTAACTTAATTAGAAAGCAGTTGCACATTTAGGTTCAATGGGATTTTCATTTTGATAAAAAAAAAAACACTGAAACTAAAGATCACGAAGTTCACAAGTTCACTAGTAAGTGATCTTCATTTCAGAATCAAGCTTGTATGGTATTATTTGGAAATACTGTAGGCCTGTGTTGCAATCTGGGGAGTCCGATTAGTCATCCAATGACTCACAGGACATATTTGATCTACTTTCCTCCTCAATCTGAAGTTCATGCACTATGAAGAGTTGTAGTCTAGTCTTATCTCTCCTCATGAACGGCTCTGTAAATGCAGCTTGTTCCAGTTTAAACCAAGGATGTGGTCAGAACTTTCCTGGACCATACTACTATAATCACATTGAGCGATTTGGTTCAAACAGCCTTCATATGCACATCAAACTGTACATATTATGAAACTAGTCCACTGTATGGGAAACTACTCACTAAGGGCGTCCTTGGGGCTTGGGGTGGCCCAGATAAACATGAGGGAGAGGGGTATGTGCAGTAGCAGCAAAATGCACAGTCATTTGGCATGGAGAGTGGCAGGAGGAGAAAGAAAGGGATGGAAGAGAGAGAGAGAGAGAGAGAGAGAGAGAGAAAGGGAGAGAGAGAGAAAGGGAGAGAGAGCGGGAGGGAGAAAGTAAGAAAGTGAGAAAAAGAGAGTGAAAGAGCAACCGAGAGAAAGAGAGAGGAAGAAAGAGAATGAATGCTGTGGGCCGGTGACATCTTTCCAGCAGGGGAAGTGGAAGAATGCGTGGAATGTGTTGACTTCACACTCACACACACACACACACACAGACATACACACAAACCGACCCCCCACCTCACCCCCCCGCTGTCCGCTGGCCTTGATTGGATTGAATCAATAGGCGCTCTGTGGATTCTGCACGTGGCTCGGCCTCCCGCAGCAGCACAAAAAACAACAGCCCAGCCCACAGAACTGTATTTTTAAATAGCAGGATTTTTCAGTTAACCAGATAATTAAAGCCAAATACCCAGCTTATCCAACAGGAAAAAACATCATATCTATTTGACAGTCCGCCTTTGGGCTTAAATGATCCAGTTCATTGAAAAGCCTTCTTTTTAAAACACTTTACTGGGTTTGCTTTTTCTAACTAGTTTCCTAAGACTAAAAATGGGTTTGAGGTCACAGCTCTGTGAGGGCCAGTCAAGTTCTTCTACACTAAACTCACTCAGTCATGCCTTTATGGACTTTGCTTTGTGCACTGGCATGCAGTCGTGCTGGAACAGAAAAGGTTCTTCCCCTAACTGTTCCCACAGAGTTGGAAGCATAGAATTGTCTAAAATGTCTTGGTTTGCTGAAGCATTAAGATTTCCCTTCACTGAAAGTAAAGGGTCTAAGCCAACCTCTGAAATACAACTCCATATCATTATCCCTCCTCCACCAAACTTTACAGTTGGCACAGTGCAGTCAGGAAGGTCATGTTCTCCTCAGACATACTCAGACATGTCCATCAGACTGCCAGATATATCACTCCACAGAATATGATTCCACTGCTCCAGTCCAGTGGCAGCATGCTTTACACCACGGCATTATGCATTTTGATCTTAGGCTTGATTGTAGCTGCTCAACCATGGAAACCTATTTTGTGAAGCTTCTCATGCGCAGGTCTTTTGCTGATGCTGCTTCCAAAGGCAATTTGGAACTTTTTAATGAGTGATTCAACAGAGGATGCACACTGTGCACTTCAGAATTTGAAAGCCTCACTCTGAATTTGTGTGGTCTACTGCTTCGAGGCTGAGCTGTTGCTGCTCCTAGACACTTCAATTTCACAATAATTCACACGTACAGGTGGCTGTGGCAGATCTAGCAGGGTAGAAATTTCATAAACTGACTTGTGACAGAGGTGGCATCTCATGACAGTGCAATGTTTAAAGCTACTGAGCTCCTCAGTACAACTCATTCAGTACAAGACTTCAAGGCTGTGTTCTTAATTTTATTAACCTGTCAGTGGTGGGTGTGGCTGAAACACCTGAACTCACTTTTTTCTGTGTATCTATACACTATATTTCCAAAAATATTCGGTCATCTGCCTTCACATGCATATGAATTTGAGTGACATCCCATTCTTAATCCATAGTGTTTAATATGATGTTGGACCACCCTTTGCAGCTATAACAGCTTCAACTTTTCTGTGAAGGTTTTCCTCAAGGTTTAGGAGTGTCTTTATGGGAATTTTTGACCGTTCTTCCAGAAGCGCATTTGTGAGGTCAGACACTGATGTTGGACAAGAAGGCCTGGCTCACAGTCTCCGCTTTAACTTGTCCCAAAGATGTTCTATCAGGTTGAGGTCAGGACTCTGTGCAGGCCAGTCAAGTTCTTCCACACCAAATTCACTCATCCATGTCTTTATGGACCTTGCTTTGTCCACTGGTGCGCAGTCATGTTAGAACAGGAAGGGGCCAGCCCCAAACTGCTCCCACAAAGTTGAGAACATGAAATTGTCCAGAATCTTATGGTCTTCTGAAGTATTAAGAGTTCCTTTCACTGGAGCTAAGGGGCCAAGCCCAACTCCTGAAAAACAACCCCACACCATAATCCCCCCTCCACCAAACTTTATACTTGGCACAATGCAGTCAGACAAGTCACATTCTCCTGGCAACTGCCAAACCCAGCCACATGAAGTTTGGAGGTCTGAAGCGATTGACTACAGAAAGTTGGCAACCTCTGCACACTATGCGCCTCAGCATAGACCCCTCTCTGTCATTTTACATGGCCTAACACTTTGTGGCTGAGTTGCTATCCTTCCCAATTGCTTCCACTTTGTTATAATTCCAGTGACAGTTGACTGTGGAATATTTAGTAGCAAAGAAAAACTGGACTTGTTGCACACAAGGCATCCTATCACGGTACCACGTTGGAATTCACTGAGCTCCTGAGACTGACCCATTCTTTCACTAATGTAGAATGTAGAAGCAGTGTATATATATATATATATATATATATATATATATATATATATATCCATCCATTTTCTAAACCGCTTCTCCGTCAGGGTCGCGGAGGGTGCTGGAGCCTATCCCAGCAGTCATTGGGTGGAAGGCAGGATACACCCTGGACAGTCCATCGCAAGGCACACTGTGAAAAACTAAGTTGTTTGTATGAGTTCTTATTAGTTTGAAAGGGTTTTTTCCCTACCATTGTAACTGTTGCTACAAAAGATTGCATTTGTGGGTGAAGTTATTGATAGTGTTTTATTGTAAAATGGTTCATTGTAGAGAAACTTGCTAATTCAAGTTTCTTTACATAGATGGTGATAGGAACCAGGTGTCGCAATGTCAGCAACACAAATATAGCCATTTTATTTACTGTCCAGAATCACCAGTCAAACTGCATGTCTCTTGAGTTTTTACGTTGTTTTATGTTATGTTTAATGCTGATAATTATAAAATAGTTTCATAAAAAAGTTTTCGGGGGACGAGTTTGCCTTACAAGACCCTGTCTGTGCCTCTCTGCCATGAATGTGCTTTAAAATTAAATTTTTAGACCAAAACTTTATTTTAAACACAAAGCAATGCCTCAGGCATCAGACAGCGTATTCATATCCATTTCATGTAATAATGTTGTCAGAGAGTACGTAGAGGCATTACATTCTTCAGACGTTTGGTTTCTATCATTCTACTATTACTAAGAACAAGACTCCATATGTTTCTCAACAAGAGAGTATTTCATATCAAGCTAGGTTGAATGACTTAACCATGTAATTGTGCTGAAATGTTTGATTAAATCTGGGAAAAACACCAGTATGTTCAGGGCAGAGTGGCCTGTGCTGTATATGATAACCTCTAAATTTGGCAACAGAACAAGAAGGAATTGCTGGAAGCTACGAAAGCCAACAATAAAGCTGTTGAATCAAAGCTGCTCATTAAAAACACATACTCACTATTATGAAATGACCAAAAAAAGGTTCTGGAGAATGCATTAATGTCTTTTATCTCATAAAAATGACAATGTGGTACAAAAAAATAAGCTTTAGGAATAGAGGCCTTGGATTAAAATGACAAATCTACATGATAAAATGCTCCATAATAACCAGGATGGAGAAATTTGAGAGGACTCATCATAAATCTTACATGATTTTTACCCCCACCACAGATTCATTGGGACAAAAAAACCTGTAAAACAATCCTTTGTTGTTCCTTCATAAACTATACATTGTGAGACAAAGGCACAAAGAAATTGACTCATGGCCATAAGATTAACAACTAGAAGATGGATATGGAAGAGCAGTTGAATCCAAAAGAACAAAATCCTGCAGCCGAAAATTGAACCTAAAAAGATGCACAAAACCAACCTTGCAGAATCAGAGAAACATTCAGAAGGCTGCTGCTGTAGCAGGAAAAAGAGGCACATAACGGGATGGGTCATATTGTTTTATGATCCTTTGGGGGTCCAGAAATTCCACAGCATACTAAATCACCTCTCTCTGTTTCAGTGGCCCAGGCTGTGGATTAGGTGTGTGTACTGTTGGATCTTCATGAGCAGGTAAGGTACAAGTGCTCTTAGAATATCTAGGATCAAAGAAACGATCAGTTAAACCAGAGCCAGTTCTCATTTTTCTCATCTCTGGGTTCTGACACATTCTAGCACCAACTCATCATCTCACAGCACATTCAGCGTGCTATAACAAGAGGCTGTTAAAATGTCAGCTCAAGGAATACTTTGGCATAAATGACCATTTTCCCCACATTTACTCCAAAGTTTGGCATCTTTGGTTTTGCACTGGTGCTACAAGACTAGCTAACAAGTAGAGATAGACCAATATGGGAGTTGTGGACCAATGCCACATGTTCATGTACACATCTGCCGATGATGATCTGGATCATTCTACCGAATTGGTCTAAAGTCAGTTCAAAAAAGATTTTAGACTTTTAAAATGTAAACATTTAAAATAGGTAGTCTTCATATTGACTGCATCTTTCTTTGAGGTAAGCCTTTGGAAACTTTTTAACCCACCAGTGAGCAATGTGCAGATGACATGCCTGAATCACCCATGTCTTACACCACATCAAGTTGTTATACATTTTTATGTATAACACATCTCATATTTTTGGTCAGTTTCTATAGATAACAGTATCTCGCACAGCCTGACCGGTTTTTGATATGAGCAGTTGTTTAGAGATCCTGAGCCACCAGGACTTCCACTAGTCTTCAGAGATAGTTATAAGTGATATATATATATATATATATATATATATAAAACATATATTATATGTTAGGTACTTTCTATTGGAAGGTGGCTGTCTTTTTGATTTCTTGAAAAGTGTAGCTGTAGAAGATTTACATTTATCACTTGCTTAATTCATAAGAAAATGAAAAAACTTCATACAAAAATGCTTTCCCATGTTTTTATGTCAGTACGGAAACACAAAGAGTTTTAATCCGTAGGCAGAGCCTTATTTTAGCCACACTCCTGCATTTTAGAGCGGGAAGTGAAACTGCATCTCTGTCCCTCAGGACCTCATGGTGAGCAGTTAGATCTTGTTTTGAAGTAAATGTGTCTCAAAGTCTGAAAATCAGTGTGTAACATTAAAAACTGCCACTCCCAAAACACTTTTTTTTTCAATAACATAAACATTTTTTGTGTTTTATTGAAAAATATAATTATTTTATGTGTGTTTAACTGTGTTTGCTAGCCATGTACTGGGCAGTGTTTGTGAGTTACTCAACTTTAAGTTAGCTCAAATTGTCAGTGTCAGTTTGGTAGTGTTATGATTGTTTTGATGATGACAGAATGGAATGTTTAATCATTTGTTTTAATAAAATGAATAAATTAAAGTATAGGGCCACAATGTAAAAGGATTTTAGTGTAAAGTCCAAGTCTATAGTATTAAAAATGTATTTTAGTACCTACTAATGCATTATTTTGGGCCAGCTTGTAAATTCTAATTAAGCTACGACTAAATCTATACTGAATGCATTTCATTGTGCTTTTGAGTGTTGGCAACCAGACTCCAGGCAACTCGCAGCAGAGCACACACACCATATTTCAGCTTTTTTTTTTCTTCTTACTACTTCTTTCAGTCAATCGATGGTTTTACAAGGAGTGACCTCCGTGGCATCTACCAAAAGAGATTCAGTCGTCCATGTCATCTAGTTTAACTGCTTGGCACTCATTCCTTCACCACTTGACATCATAACTAGTACTGAGCGGCCTGCTTGACAGAAGCAGATAAAACATCCTGACTTCAAAAGGAGGAAAATAGAGACGTACAACAGCAAGAATTATTCCCTCTGATCCGTCTCTATTTTCCACCATCTTGCTTCGTTGTTCTAGACCCAGTGAATGAAAGCTTCTCTCAGGTCAACGTCATAAAATCACGGCGCCATAACTCTTAGGCAAAAGGCCTCATGAGCTTCTGTAAATTACAAACCTGCCCTCTTTCCCCACAGTTCACTAGTTCCGCTCAGTGTCAGAATCCTTCACTTCTGAGCTACTGATTTATTCCTGAATGATTTGTCACACACAGCAATATGTACCAAGCTCACCGGCGGTTTATAAATTAACATCTGACATCAATACAAGGAAGTGATGCCAGCCGCAGTTTACTGGAGGCTTTAGTGTACCGTTCAGTTAAAGCCTGCTGATGGTTTCACAGAAATGGGGCCTTGTTTTGTGAAGGCAGTACACATCAAGGATTGTTTCTCTTCTGTTAAAGACCAACAAGGTTTATAGTAAAGAATCACATGTACACACACTCACACTAATATTTGTACCAATAGTGCTACTTTTGCGAATAATGCCAAATAACACAAAAAGCCCACATTGTCGTGATGTCAGCAGATCTCAATGTTTAATGCACCTAGAGGACACTTGACTAATGAACGTGAAGCTGAGTCATAAGATATTTTGGGTTTTTTTTTTATTTGGTTTATTGTCAATTTTGGTCCTTATTTATAATTTTCCAAATAAATTGACACACGGACATGAATAAAAAGGTCATAAATTAATAGGAACGATATACATCGCTGTTGTCAGAACAATACCTCATATCTCCATTTTTCAGTTTTTGACATAATTTCATAATGCCTGTGACCCTTTACATTGTATGTACATTTTATGATGAACGGACCAAAAGAAATGACCCCACATTACTTGAAAAAATCTCTGGTTCCCTTGACTTACATTAAAAGTAAAGTAGTTTTGGAGATACAAGGTTTTCTATTCACAATAGCAATATGTGCATATGTACATATATGCAAGACTGCATCTGATTAAAATCATGTGTTAAGCTGTTTTTCTGATTATCAAAAGACACTAACATCAGACAGTTTGTTTGATTTCATCAGCAGCACGCCTGCTGTAAATATTGGACTTCGGCAAAGAGAGCTTCGGAAATGGTTAAGCTAACACATTCACATATACGCACACGCAAATTCACACACACACACACATTTATTAAATTAAAACACACACACACACATTTATTAAATCACGCACACACACACACATCAGATCTAATGTCAGTGTTTTTTGATAACCAGTTATACAGCTTAACATGTCATTTGTAGTTCGATATTTACAGACTGTAGTCCATCTGTTTCTCTGCATACCTCGTTAGTCCACCTTTTACCCTGTCCTTCAATGGTCAAGACCCCCACAGGCCCACCACAGAGCAGGAGTTTTGTGGGTGGTGGATCATTCTTAGTACTGCAGTGACACTGTTGGTGTGTGTTGTGCTGGTACGAGTGGATCAGACACAGCACTGCTGCTGGATTTTCTAAACACCTCAGTGTCACTGCTGGATTGAGAATAGTCCACCAACCAAAAATATCCAGCCAACAGCGTCCTGTGACCACATATATATATATATATATATATATATATATATATATATATATATATATGAGATACTCAAACATGGAAAAATCCTCTGATTATGGGCTTTAGGCCGCCTTACAAATCAGTCATTACGCAGGTTTTGTTCTCGCCACTGAGTGTGTCAAACAGCTGTCAGCTCACATGACTACATTAAGCCACATGAGAAAGTATGTGAACTCTGCAAACACACACATACACACGGAGCAGACAACCCACCTTAGAGTGTGTGTGCACGTTTGTGCATGTTTTGGTCAAGGGAGGTCTTGTGACCAAGCAATCAGATCCAGTGACCTCCTCAGCACCCCAACACCACACTGGGTCTTGCTGTGAGAAGAAAGATGTTGGACAAACATGCTGCCAATGGCAATTCTGTTTGCCCCCACCCCCACCCCCACCCCCCCGTTAACCACAAAAACTGGCAGTGCCATTTCACCAGCCCCATGGCAACCGGGGGGACTGTGTCACTGGGGCAACTACTTTCTCATGATGTCATGAATTCATTATAGGTGCCACAATGAAATGTACTGTCTGCTGAATATTTAGATAAATCTCTATAAAGATAACAAACTGCTAAGTAAAGTGAAGTAAATCTACAATCTACAAATCTCCACAGAAAAAGGTCAGTAACAATGTTTGCAAATGACTGCATAAGTAGCAGTGAACAGTGTATCTTGAATAAATATCAAGAGAGATTTTAGTGTACTCGATTTAAATGGTGCTACTTTCTGAGTTTTACAACCATCTTGTTACTAAACCTCAATCTGTATTCTTATCTCTCTCACTCCCTCCTCTCTGGCTCTCTCTCTCTCTCTCTCTCTCTCTCACACTCACACACGCTTCCTCTCCTCTTACTCAATCACAAGCTAGTGCTAAGTGACCACCTGTAGGGCTAGTGTCTGAAGTCTCTAACTAGTGCAGCTTCTTGACTTTACTTAAAATGAATGTTATAAAAATACACACTTGTTTCATCTAAGCAAGGTGTTTGATAATATATTATTGCAAATAATATATAACTAATAATATAGCAACATATGGTCAGTAACACATTGTTCTTTGTCATACCAAGTCATACTTAAATTCATCCCTAAAAGTGGGAATCAATTTTTGTTTCCTCATAAACATGTACATGTCAGCCCTTGGACTAGTTTTGGGGACTAAGACTATTCCAAGCTCACAACACCGATGTGCCTTCATTCTGTCACCTTTCCAGTGGGATTATCCATATAAACAGTCAGTGGTTTAGCTCAGTGACGGTCTACAAGAAGAATGAGAGTTTTGTTTTTTATTCAAATGTTAATGCTGCCAAAAATACAAATCAGGCTTTCAAAAAAATTTTTTTCTGAGATAAAAGTGGTTGATCAAGCACGGTTAACAGAAAGAAGGTGTGCTGTTGCGGTCAGAACAAAACCTCATATGTCCAAAAGATTTTTTAACATTTGTGCTGTTCATGTTAGTCCCCTTAACATGAAATTTGAACACAATGTAAAGGGAAGCATTTAAGTTATGCACAAAAATAAATAAACAGGAAAAAGGGAGAGGTTTTGTGCATCAGCAACGTTATACTATAGTAACAGCACTTATCAGAAGGAAACTATGTGACAGAGCTGTTTAATCCAAAAGCCATTTTAAGATTTGTATGTATGTAATGTATGTTAATATAAATATAAATGTATGTGAGGTAGAATCCAGTGGCCTGGATTAAGTATAATTTAAAAAGGGAATATTTCCATGACCTATAGCTGGATAAACCAGTACGCTTGCTGAGATGTTAGTGGGCTTTGAATAATGTACCTGTGCTATACTATCCAGAAGCAGTTCATTATAGAGTTTTGTTTGACAGCCTAGATGCAGTTACTATTGAGGCTTTACAATTTCTGCCAGTTGTATACAGTACATTGCTATGCAGTCAGGTTGTTTATATCCATATTCACAGTTTGCTGCATGCAAAATAAGCTATAACAAAATAAAGAGCAGGCGCCTTTAAGAGAAATGAGGTGAAGAAGGGGCCCAAGCATCCATTTTTCAGAGGTCTCCTTTGAAATTCCTATGATCTAAAATAAATGAGAGCTAAAAGGTTTAATTTGCCAGTCCACCACCGTAAAATCCCTCTGTCTGAGCCAGAACCTGAGGTACCACTTTTAGGACTGTCTGGAATTCCTTTGAGCCTTCATGCATTTGGCTCATTCAGACACCAGGCATAGCGATTCTAAATTTATGAAAGGTTTCCTTTAAGAGGAATCACCATTCACGGTGCGGTTTAATACAGGATAAGCCCTCCCCTTTCTAAAATGTGTGGAATGTATAGGCATTACCGTCTGCGGACAAACCCACCATTAATCCAGGCGCAGACAGTTCCCTGGCTTCTCTTACTCTAAAAGATCGGGCAGAGGAATCTGCTGTTTGCTCAGTTCACCAAGAGTCCCAGACTTCTGCACTCCTCATGACGTCTCCCTGGCAACCAGGCCCCCTCCTTGAGCCCCTAACCTTTGACCTTTTGCAGCCTATAATCGAATGAAGAAGACTTGCTGTGACTGAAATGGACTACTGCCCTACTCCTGCATTTGCATTGTGCTATAGGGTGGAGGACTATTTAGTTTTCTTATTAGCAGTAAACACATGGATCAGTTAATGAATTCGGACTCATCATCAAACTGCGTCTGCACTTGGGAGTCACAGACACAAACCAGTGGATGATCCTACTGAAAGTGACGCTGTTGATAAGGTACAGGAGGTGTACAAAATCACAGTAATACTGCATGAAATACTCAAACTCATTGGCCATTTCATCAGAAACATCTACCAATACAGGTACACGTTGTAGGTCCTACCTACTTTCCTTAATTTGACTGATCTATAGTCCACTAAATACATTAAGCAGGACCACCTTCAAAAATCAGAGGAGAATGGCAGTTTCATTCAATTCAGATGCAGCTCTAGTCAAACAGCGCCTAGAAAGCATCACAGTGAGAGCGGCAATAAACATTGAGCTCAGGTTTATCTTAGACCCTACTTTAGATTTGAGGTTTAATGGAATTAAATTTCCTTTTTATGTTTCATTATTTAGTGAATTTATCACGTTTGGCATCAGCTGATCAACATTTGCTGTTTTCCAGCTAAAAGGTATTGAGGTGAAATAAGTTATGATGTAACTAGGCTGGTAACGTTAACTGAGGTAACAGAACATTACCATTTGTCTACTTAACTGAAGGATTTTACCCTTTCTTTGCAAACTTTAATCCACATTAAAGCCATGATCTAATATGTTTTATTTTGGGGGGTGGGGTATAATATAGTACAATAATTGATATGGTTGTTGTTATTAGTTTGCAGTGTTAGCTGGAAGGCTAAGTCAAATACGCCAGTAACTCTATATGCCAGTATCTGAGCAGCATATCTATTTGTAAACTATACATGGGCTAATTTTAATTTACTCAAAAGATAAGGCGCACGCAAGTTAGGCCACACAGTAAGTAGCAGTACCCTGTTCTTTGTTTGGGAGTTTGTATGGATCCACACTTCCAATAAGACAGTTCATACATTGTTGTTATTACCCTGGAATTTGATAAGATACACTTTTTTGCCATTTGACTCACTTTAAAGCAGGACAAGTCTGAAGAAATATAATAAAATTACTATTTAAGCTCTCACATGTGCAGATATTTGCAGCATGTAAACAAAGAACTAACCAATATGGTGGTTAGTTATTTTATATCCCATAAAGACAGGACATTGATTCCTAGTACCTATTATATTACAGTGTTAGCAGCAAATTAGCAGCAATTCACATCCCTATCACAGGTACTGACTAGAATTTATCAGACCCCCCCAACTATATATATATATATATATATATATATATATATATATACACCAACTCTAAATATATACACGATATACAATAATATTGTACTATTTGCAATGTAAATTTATAAAGTTATAAGTTATGAAATAAAACTATGTTATGTACTATTGTACACATTTCCATATGTGCAGTCAGTGAGTCTGAGGTAGAGAAATAAATGAGATGCAGGTACACAGGGGATAGAATACACATTTTCTATCACCATCAACATATACACTACCATGCCAGTGTCACTGCTGTGCTGAAAATGGTCCACCACCACTGATAGGGGGGGGGGTCGTGGGGGTCCTGGACCTCCCATAGGAGTAATGGGGCCCCCATCAAGAAAGACAATGTTGAGCTTGGGGGGTCCCATGTAGTTCCTTGAATAAAATTGGATTTTGTTCAAAGTCCAAGGCCTTCACATGAGGTTTTTACCATGTTCAACATACGTTTGCTCCCCCTGGATAAACTGTAAACCCACCTGAATTTGTAACATAACTGTATATGACTTTAATCTTCTCCAGTTTCAAGCTTGAGCTCATCTCAAACTGCCGAGACATAAGTTTAGATGTTTTTGCTTTTTTGTCAGCAACAACCATGAAGACAGAGAGAATAGAAGTTGTTAGCAGCCATGTTATAAGCCATTAGCCAATAAATACGTTTTTGTTTGCAGAGAGTTTTTATTTTAAGGCTGCTCAAGAACATCTGATGGGTAGTTTTTACTCAAGGCTATCACATCACATATTTTTGCACAACAGCAAATGTTGGACTGAAATTTGACTCATTGAACTGAATTATAATTTGGTTTTACTTCTTTTGGGACCCAAAAACCTTCCTGCTGATGTCTAAATCAACAAACTGAATTAACCGAGAAAGGGAAGGCTATGAGACTGTTGCTGTGTCTTCATATCAGCTTTCAAGTCATAAAAGAAAATGTTTTTTTTTCTTCTTCTTTAATTTTCTTTACACTGAGAACCAGATAGGTATAAAACCAAAAGGGCTGAACCAATAAGAAAGACTTTAAGACCATTTAAATGGTGTATAAATCCTTTGTTTTAATATAAATGTTATTTATGTTGTGTTAATATTATGTTTATATTATGTTAAAAGAGTCCCACTTAATAGTACAAGTAAGAAATAACAGATTAACCACAAAAGTACATTGTGAAAATAGCATTCATCGATGTATATGTCACGATATAGTCAGATCTTCCCCCAGGGGACCACCACCACCCCCACACTCCCCACCACTCCCAGACCTCCACCACCATTCAAACCCTGTCCACCACCCAAATATTATCTGGTCAGTGGTGGTCATATGGTGGTCCTTTTCCATCCCTGGACAGGGTACAGGGATGCTGATAAATTGTTATATCAGTTAAAATGAAAAATTAATGGGTATTTAAACATAGATCTAAGTGCAGCTATTTGATAAATGTTTCTGATAAAATGTGTTGTTTCTATTATATTGTGCTCCCTTTGTGCTTTACTCCTGCAAAAGAGCAGTAGATATGCTTCTGCTTGTTTGAGAAGACAGCTTTATCATTTTGGCCCACCAATGTGATGGTATCGGTCAATGCATTTCTGAAGTAACTGTCCATTGCTTACCAATGGTTGCATTTTGGTATGCACTGAGCTGATGTAGTGGTCTGTAGTGTTCACTCTCAAATCACTCTAGATATTCCAATTTACAATTCAAGCACTGGGTGAAAACTGGCAGGCGTATGTCATTGTACCCTAAAATGCAGATAGGGGTCAATTCTGGTCACTCTTTTCAACTAACCCGGGTTAAATCAAGTCATTAGGAAGAGGCTAGACGGGGTCATTCCCCCGACTTGTCAAAAGGCCACAAACAACAGCCTTTGTGAGGCAACAATGATCGTTGAACCACGGCAGGAAACAGCAGAATAACACTCTATTAGATTGTCCTGATGATGGATGGCGTTCTATGTGGCACAATAGACGAAAAGATTGATAGGTAGGAAATGGGGACAGAGAGCCACTTTGGCCCGTATAGCAGAAACGGATGTGAACTGTTTGTCTTGAGACAAAGTAAGAGTGGTAGATGGACTGGAGGGGTGGTGGATGATCTGGTGTGAAATTATTGGAATTGAAAGGGTTAAAATCTGTTTATGCAGAGCCTTTAGATGGACATATTTGGACATTAATATGGGCAAGGTTTTGGTTTACATGCTGGTTTTGCAATAAGATTTATACAATCAAGTATAACTCACACAGCACTGATTATCTTTTTATTTAGTTTCCAGTTAAAACTAACAGTAAGGGCAAGTTATTCATTCCTCCTTCATTACTGAGGATATTACATGTAAAAAGATCCATTTACATAATCAGTGGGAAAATACTTTAAGTTTAAGCTTTAAGTGTTGAATTGAATGTTTAGGATCACTTGAACTGTGAGAACCAGAAAATGCAACTAACTTCTAAGACTGAACCTTGCAGCAACAACAGGGTGGATACAATAAATACCAAAAAAATAAAATTACGATACACTACACTACAAAACCCATAATGCAGTGCCATCAAACCCCAACACTGTGCATTACAGGCCATGAGGTAGTTATAATTGTATTATTATTATTTTGAGATAACGGGTTAATTATCTTGTTATGTCAAGATAAAGTTGTTATCTTGAAATTAGAAGTTCATTATCTTGTTATTTCAAGATAGGGGCAGTCATGGGCTGGTGGTTAGGGAACCGGCCCTGTGACTGAAGTGCCCTTGAGCAAGGCACCTAACCCCCAGTTGCTCCGCAGACACTGCAGATAGGGCTGCCCACTGCTCCCTAGTGTGTGTGTGCTCACTAGTGTGTATGTGGCGTTTCACTTCACGGATGGGTTAAATGCGGAGGTGAAATTTCCCTGTTGCAGGACTAATAAGGGTCATTAAATCTTAATCATGCTGTTATCTTGAAATTACAAGTTAATAATATTGTTATCTCAAGATAACAAAATTGTTGCCTTAAGATAATGAGTTTATTATCTTGTGATCTCAAAATCACAAAGTCATCATCTTGTGATCACAAGATAATTAATTCATTATCTCAAGATAACAATCCATAAAATTACAGATCATAGCCTCTCCAGACATCTGTACAAAAATTTTTCTGTTAGCCATTAAGATTGGCTAATTGTCTAATTCAGTCAGTTTTGTTTGTCCTTTTTTTTCCTGTCTAAAATGTTATGAGTCTTGGGGTCTCCCGAGTAGTGCAACCATCTAAGCGTTGGCCCTATCATCAGGAGATCGCAAGTTCGATCCCTGGTGATGCTACAGCCGTCCATAGCCGGGAGTCCAAGAGAGCACAATTGGCCTCGCTCTCTCTGGGTGGGTAGGATGGCCCCCCTCTCCCCCCCTCACTCAACGCGATGTTAGTAAGCACAGGCATCTGTTAGCTGACGTAACAGATCTGGCGGTTGGCGCTTTCCTCCGAGCGCGTTCGGCTGTCCCGTGATGTTGCGTGAGCGGCAGGTCAAAAATAACTGGTAGCTGGTTTCACAGGTCTTGGAGGAAGCCTGTGCTAGCCTTCACCCCCCAGCATCGCGTGACTGGGGGAGTCCTAAGTAGCGGGTGGAACTGGAGACGAATAAATTGGGGAGAAAACCAGGTAAAAAAAAAATATGAGTCTTAAGTTTTGATACTGGGTGAAGTCAGTTAAGCGCAAGACTGAATCAAGTTACAAGTAAATTAAGCAGAAATCCGAGTCGAAATCAACTCAGGTCAACATTTTACTTGAGTCTGACTTGCTGACTTGAGTGACCACCTCTGTTAGAGACCCTCTCTCATTCTGTGTTTCTTTCTGAAATATGTCACAATAGGAAATTGTGCCAATGATTATGATTTTCCATTCAGGCAGATTAAAACTCAACCTTCTGTGGATTATTGTCACTATACTCTTAAAGAGGAGTTCCACTGATTGTTCAGCATTTCTGTATAATTCAGTCATTGAGATGTAAATGAAGTTATTCAGAGTGTTTTGTTGTGATTTACTTCAAAGAAATTTACTGACTCAGATTTCATTAAGTGGTAGTGATAGGACCCGGGGGTCTTAATGACTAAAAACAAATATAGCCCTTACATTTATATTCGAAAATGACTAGTAAATCTGCTGATGATGTGAAATAACAGTGAATCCAGGAATGGGTTTTCTTTGGGGGCTACTTTGCCAAAACCTTCTCAAAACTGTCATAAAACAATGCCTCAGGCACCAGGCCTCACATTCACAACCTGAAGTTTCTTTTAGAGGTGTTAAACTCTTCAGACATCTGGTTCCCATCACCCCTGCTGTGAACCATTCTGACTCAGTACGTTTAGTGGAGCATTTCTATGCCAAACCACTCCGAATTACTTTGTTTACATCTTAACCATCAAATCATGCAAAAATTTTGAAAAATGGGTGGAATTCCCCTTTAGCACAAGACGTGTTTTTACAAAAGGGATTAAAGTGCAGACGTCGGCACATTGCTTAAAGTTGCTCAGCCATTGTCTGGGTCATCTCTGCTGAGCTCTTTGTCGGGTATGAGCACAGAATTGAAGTGTGCGTGATGTTTTTAATGAGCCAGAGACTTTAAGACTTTGAAAACTTCATAAACTCCCAGCTTTTCCTGAGCCTTTAACTAGACAACAATGATGCTATCTCATCCAGGAAGCTGCCTGTGTTTTCTTTTTCTTTTTTTTTTTTTGCTGAGTCACCTCTTTGCTGAGCAGGGCTACAAATCACCACTGTTGGGAAAATGAGGGCCGAGGGCCAATCAACAGCAGGGTCACTGGCCTTTGTGAGCAATCAGGTCATCACCTGATCAATGCCCTGTTTATTCCAGCCAACGGTAAAACAAAAAAGCCTCTGTGTCCAGCAATGGCACCTTCAGTTTCATACTGCTTGCACACTGGACATGGAGCAGCAGAGCCTCGAAGAAAAGCAGATTTTGTGTCTTCTTTGTTTGGACCCAACCCCGAAAAAGCCTGTGAAATGTTAACACTGGTCTTGTACAAACAGGCTGGACATTTCAGTGTCAGTACGCACTGCCAACTAATGCACACGTCTTCTTCCTCTTTCACGTCCGCTGAGAGCCAGAACAACCTTTCTTCATGCCTGAAAAACGCAATAACATTTGTTATGTGGTAATTGAAGCATCAAATAGTGGTACACATGCATACACACACACACACACACACACACACACACACAAAGTGGATAAATATCACTGCTGTCGCAACAAAACCTTGTATCTCCAAAATGGTAACTTTACAGGAGAAGGAAAAAACATATATTACTTTCAATATAAGTCAATGGAACCAGAGTTTTTCCCAAGTCATTTTTGGCCATTTATTTTGGTCCACCCTTCATTAAATTTACAAACAATATCAAGGCCCACATGCCTTTTCAAATTATGTCAAAAACTGAAAATCAACAAAAATGAAGATACAAGGTTTTGTTTCCGACAACAGCGATATATATTTTACACATTATAATTCACATTGTTATGCTTTCTCATTCTAACACTTAGACCTGGCACTGACTTTTGAGCTGCAGGTGAGGGAAATAATATACACTGCCATTCACATTTCTGGAATCAGTGTTTTAAATAATAATAAAACTATGTGGCTGCAGAGAGACGTATAAAATGATTCTAATATGATGCCAGCACAATTCACACGCTTCAAATAATTACTAAGAAGCTGTAAGAAAATCAAGATGACGATGATTCTACAATGACTGAGAAAGCTGAATAATATGAAGTTGAAGTGGTAATAAAAATTGTAAATTAATATCAGTTTCTCATATTTGAAAAGCGGTGATCAAATCTGTGGCAGGTCACTTGAAATCATGATCTACTTACAATAAATAGATGGAACCAGACATCTTTTCTCGTCATTTTGGGCCGTTTCTTTTGGTCTGTTTATCATGAAATTTACACACAATGTAAAGAAAAACAGGTATTTTTGTATTATGCCAAAAACTGAAAAATGTATATTTTTATACATAGATTATAGTTATACATAATTATACATAGAGGTAGTACATATCATTTAATAACCTCTTGTTGCTCATAAATAAATACCTTTAGTGGTCTATTTATAATGTTTTAAGCTACACTGTTTTAATGTGAGAATGCTTATATGAATAAACATACAAATAAATCAATAAAAAATAAATACAATAAACAAGCCATAAGCATAGAAATAATTAAAAATGAAAGATAAAGCTCTAAAATGCATTCTAGTGTCTAATTAATAATAATGAAACCTACTGTATTAATGTGAAGATAAATTCTGAAACATGAATAAATAAATAAGACTACTCTTCTCTCAAATACCTTCTGGTGTATACAATATTCCATTGTGCGCTGTATTCTTGCAAAGGTATATCCTTAAAACAAAGAAATAAATGATCTAAAATATCTTGTGTTTGTCTAGTTTATACTATTTCTATCTCTGCTGTATTAGTGCACAGATACGCTGGTGAGGAAATACCTTCTTGTGTCTAGCTCATAACATTTTGATCTACACTGTTAGAGTTTTTGCTTTTGAATAAAATAACAGCATCTATTAACATGACGAATGATTCCAAAGGTCAGTGCAGAGAAGCGTGAGGATTAAAGGGAAGGAGAAATGAGACAGTGCCACCTATCAGCAGAGAGTGAATGATATCATTCCGGCTCGTTTTAACTGCAGTAATAAGCCTCTTAGCTCTGTCCTTTGGTTTTGAGGGTCTGCGGCTGTGACAGTGTCTGCGGCTGTACCAGTGTCTGTGTCCTTGCTGTGGATCATTAGCAAATCATTATCATTACAGGAGCTATAAGGGGCAGCGTGTGCACCGACAAGCCCTGCAGGAGCACAAGTGTGAGCAACAGCTGAGCGGTCAGCTGTGTAAAGAATGGCTGAGCTCAGGGAAAGTACAGATTAAGAGACGCTCTCTCTCTTAAACACACACACACACACACACACACACGGACACACAATTCAGAGGCCTTCAAAAACTTTAAAAGTTTGGAGTCACTGTTTTCAGAGTTTTAAAAGATCAAATAAGGCTTTTCAAAGTGACAATTAAAAATGCTTATTAATTGGTTATGTTCAGCTTTTTTGTGTTGACATTTGCTTTATAGCTTTTGTAAATGTCTACATAACTTTTTAAACAAGATTATCAATTTCACCACCCAGAAAACATCAGGTGGTGCAAACAGACTTTAACAAAAATCTATATTTTGATGTTTTGTACTTGTAATTGTACACCTGTAAAGACTTTTGTCATTAAACATTATTATAACATTAATAACACGTTTTTATGATTTTCAATACATTTTCTGGGGTCTCCCCACTTGACTGAACAGAGCCAGCCCACGTATGACTCAGAAATGTCCATTTTTTTCAATACTTCTGAAAAGGTTGAAAGGTTAATCTGGTCATTTGGGGTCTTTCTTCGTCATGCAATGACTTTCCACCTCATATTTTTAGACTTAAGTCTCTAAAATCTGTTTTATTTTGATGCACTGTATTTACATAAAGAAGGTGTTGAAGAATCATTTATTAAATAATCCAACAGGAAAATAATTAGACTTGCACATCATGTCAGTGAGACAAAAATAAATTGAATGCAGGTCTAATATGATTGTCGAGTTTAAACCTCACTATTTGGTAACAAGAAGATAGCAATAAATTAGAAAATTGATATTTGTGCCCAGAATGAGGAACAGCTACATTACATTAAAAAGACAAAAGCATAAAGAACGAAACTCTAATAAAATGAACATGCAGAATAGCTTGATCACAGATAACAAAAAATTGAATAAAACATTTTTATAAATGTTTCAATCTAACCCTTTTATAGCCTACGAATATGAAGTATTAATATGTGATTACAGACATTTGAACAGTAAGCGGCACATGTCACAGTTTTGCATGGGCTTGTTTTCTAAAATGTTTTCAGTCTCATGCAAAAGTTTGGGCACCCCCTGATTATAGTAGATAATAAGTTAAAACGTCCTTAGAGAACACATTTCTGCAATTGTAACACATGAATACTATTTATTTTCTGAATTTAAGACATTGGGAAAAATATGAAACATAAATTGTGGTCAGTGCAAAAGTTATGGCACATTTGCTGCACTCAGCACTTTAACTTTAGACCCATACTTTGCACATTGCAAGGTTTACAGCTATGACTGTGTGTGTGTGTGTGTGTGTGTGTGTGTGTGTGTGTGTGTGTGTGTGTGTGTGTAAGGTAGGAATGCAGTTTTTATTTGATTTTATTTTGTTATATATTTATATTTGTTTTATCTTATTCCCTACATGTTAATGTCTGTCTGGTACTGTGCTCTGTGAGCTCCTGTAACCAAAACCAAATTCCTTGTATGCGTAGCTGCCCAATAAAGCTTGAAGCTGATTCTGATTCTGTATTTTATGTATTAGTGCTTCCATGTTAAACTCAAATAAACAGAAATGTCCATAAGAAATTGCAGAAAAATAATTTTACAGGGTCTATTCAAACTTTTGCATACAACACAATGTGAACTGAAATACATAAACACCAAAAGGCAGAGCATTTATACTGCAGCTGGGTGTTTAGACCAAAGCAGAAAACGCTTGCAGTTTAATTCTGTTTCGCTTTGTGTTCACGCTGACATATTTAACACCGAACTGCAAGACGTGAACAGAAGTCATACGAGTGAAAGGTACACATAAGGCTTTAGGTCGTGTTCAGACTAAGCTTTGGCTGGTTTGGTGCATTTGCTGTTCCATTAAAACAGTTCATTAGAACAAGTAAGAATGCAACAAGCAGACCGAGCTCCCCTGAGCAGGACAGTCTCAGTTCACTACAAAACCAATTCTGGTGAAATTTGTTTGAAGCATGAACGTAATACGGACCGTCTAAACAGACCAAGAACAGAATGAACCGTCATCTCCTCTCTGCAGAACTTATTTGGTTTGTGGAAAAGAAGAGTTACCGATTTTGACATATGCATGTGTGTTATCATCTCTTCATCAGCTTTGAATCGGTAATTATAGGGGAACATTTGGGTTTTAAAATGAGGCTTGTTTGAAGTCATTATTAAATACTTGATATGCACATGTGGCTGAACAAACAAATGATATTAAGCATTAAAGCACAGAGGTTTCTCCTTTTCATAAAAGCAGTGAGCCACTCAAGGGATTTCAGCCACAGTAACACAGGGAGTCTTGCAGCTTTTCGCTCTAAAATCAAAGGACATAAAATCTTCCCAACCAGCTGTGACCTTAAACTCATCTGACTTCTGTTTATTCTTTGTTTTGATGTTAGATAAGTCAGTGTGAATGCTCCTGAACTGAAATGGAAATTTCTAAATTCCATGTGTTTAGTAACAACTAAAAGTTATTTAAAGATAAGTAGTGAACAGTAATGATCTATTTATAATTACAGTATTTCTTTGTCACCTTATCTGCGTCAGAGCTTGAGGGACACTCAGAGGCAGTAACCCAGGGTACTCAGAGTGCCATTTGCTTTGGACAGGTCTAAAGAAATGTTCACAACTGACCCCAGGGTCATGACCTCTGACCCCTCGAACGGTCAGAGCAGAGCGATGTAATCAGCCTGGGTAAACAAACAGAAAACGAATAACCCACAGGTGCCTAATTATAGCAGCCTCGCCGGGCCTACAGAGTAAACACAATGGTGAGCATTTTATGAGAAAAAGAGCAGAACACAAGCCAGCACTACAAAACTAACCGAATAAACATGTCAAGAGTGAAGCAGCAACATCAAACCTACACAACTTTAAATACACTTTTACAGCGCAACAATCTTAAGTAGGCCAAGACTTTATTTAAAACTACTTCTTTTATATATATATATATATATATATATATATATATATATATATATATATATATATATATATATATATATATATATATATCCCGCTCACTGCTGTTTGGACGAAACCTCGTATCTCTATTTTTGACGTTTTTCAGTTATGGACATAATTTGACAATGCACACACATACACACACACACACACACACACACACACACACACACACATATATATATATATATATATATATATGCTTGCATGTGTGTAAGAAGTAGAAAAGAAAAAAAGAAGAAGAAATTTTATTTTACTGTTTAATAAGTTCATGAAAAGGCTTAGTATACAATCATGGGACATTTCTTGCTGGAATAATAATTTGTCTCAAGTATTACCAATAATATCAAAATTCTGTATTAAATTTTTGTATTATATCTTATTTTATGCTGTCAGCATGCATGCTTTACAAAAGTGATAAGCTGTTTGAAGCTGTGTGAGAAAATCACTGTAACGTACGGCCTCATAAGGCTTAGAGAAGTGCATGTGTCTGTCTTAGAATTAGATAAAAAGGGAATTAGCATCAAAGCAATAGTTCAGAAAAATTTCCACAAGTTTTCTTTTACCCGGCTGAGAAGATACAGTATGTCTAAAGTTTTGCACTGGAGCCACAAGACAAGTAATGGAAGTTTATACCCCACCAATTAGCACTGCGCTAAATCACAAACAGTCCTTGTAGTGTGGAATCAATTAGATTTCTTCTCACATGGATGGAGTGTACTGATGAAGTAAGAACCTGGAGGGGCTGACATTAGGGGCTGATATACTAGTACGTGCTACATGATTCACAATAAAACTGCAGTAAAAACTAAAGAATATGTCTTTAGTTGGATGTTGGATGTGTTGCACGCTTCAAATGTCCATATTTTAGTTAGATCTGCCATAAGCAGCATCAAACTCAGGCTGAATCTCAAATGTCTACGTCCTTTCTACATAGTGTGCTATATAAGTCATGCCATTCTGGCTTCTAAACCCAATTAGTGCACTCTTTGTCCAGTATGGAATTGTGCCCACATGGCTGAATCCCAAATTACTCTTTGTTACACATATTATGCACTGTTGAAGTGCAGGAGCCAGTATTTTAATTCCTGTGTAGTGCACTATGTAGGGAGCAGGAAGCCATTTGAGATTCAGCCACAGCGCGGGAAATACAAAACTGTTAGCTTGGTGGTAAATAAGACTGGAAATCACACAGAGGTGCTAATGGAAATTAGCATTGCTGTAATGGTTGTAATTTGATGAGAAAAATCATTAATGAAGCAAAGGCTTTTGGAATAACAGTGTTATATTACGATGTTCATAAGATGTACATTTAATTCTCATATAATAATGAAAATATTTGTATATAGCAGTGTTTAATTCAGAAAACTTTACCTTGCTCATCAAATTACCCCCAAACAACAATGCTAATTACCAGTAGCACCTATACGTGATTGGCTGAGTTGTGATAGCATCAAGCTAAGGGCGCCTCCCATTTGTTTTCCCACAGTTTAATACAGCCTAAGGCAGATCTAACAGAAACACAGACATTTAAAGTGTATAACACATTTAAAGTCCTGGGGAACAATAGATTGTTTTGATTATTATTAATAATGACATATTATTTACGGAAAATTGTGTATTTTATCATATTAATTTATAAAAGTGACAAGCTGTGTGTACGTTTATGAGTGATAAAACCACTGTAACCTTTCTGACCCCCTGTTTAGTCAGTCAGAAGAGAAGATACTAAATATGTTTATTGTGATTATTTGTTGAGCAGCAGGTATTTTCGAGCTTTATTTCTAAGGACTCTGATTGTGATGATTTCTTTGGTTAGACTGATGCTTAGTTCAGGCAGAGAGCCAGTGAGTCTGTTGCTGCCAGCCTACCAGTGAGACGTAGCCTTGGCATAGAGCGCTCTTTTAGCATTATCCTTCCCTGTGTGAGGCCAGGCTGGAGCCAGAGACGGTCTTCAATACAGTTTACAGTCTGTGGAAAAGTTGCGCGCCTCCTTTCATAGCGGCAGAGCGCTACAACGCGTTTGAGCTGGATGAGACTAACTTAGATAACAAGCAATGGACGTTTACACCCCACCAATTTGCGCTGTGCAAGCTATATTCCTACACTTGTGCGTAAAAGAACATCTCAGGTCGATTTAGATGGTTTGCTGAATTTCTGAAGTGAAAATAAGTGAACACGTCCTCCATTTCTAGTTTAACATATTTTGGAAAAAAAATAAAAATATAAAATATTTTTTTAAAAAGTGGCATAACTATTTATTCATTTATTTATTTATTTTTAAATAAATCGATTTTATTTATTTTTAAATAAATAAAATTAGCACGGCCTCAGGTGAGCTAACAGATTTTCCTTGTATAACATAAAAGGGGATGGCCGTTCTCCACTGTTTGGCATTGAGGAAAGGTGGAACGCTGGCCTCAGCCAATCATGTTAGACCTCTTAAGTTGGAAGCCAATCATATCAGACCTGGGGGCGGGTCTCTGGGGCTTACCCGCTCTGTCAAACGCCGTCAGTCAACAACCGCTAGTATGAAGATGCTAACTTACAGGATTTAAAAGCTAAAGTGCGAGGCTTTATTCATCATGTGCGGAGTGTAATAGTAAGAAGTTACAGTATACTCACCTACAATTCAAACGGGTGACAAATTATGGCCAAAACAGCTGGCTATCGAGTGTTTACCCATTTGCTTAGCTTAGCTAGGCTACGCTAATGCTAGCTAGCCAACAGGCTATTTTAGTTTTAGCATGAATTTTAAGAATCTTTACAGCTGAAACAGGTCAAAATAACATTATTGACAGCTCTTTGTATTATTTGCCTTCATAGTTCTCTTCAGTGTTTGTAACAGTTGCATCAGCCACCCTAGAGTGTTGTAAATAAGCTAGTAATCTAGTGTCAGTGAAAAGATTTAAACCATAAAACCATTTCTACTCCTCGGTTCCTCAAAATGTAGATGAATGTACAGATGTCTTTAAGAGAGGTGGCAGTGACGCTGAAGGCCAGTCCGGTGAGAATATATTTGCCAGTTCAAATGAGAAAATTTAACTGATTAATCTCTTATTAAGCCTGGAGTTCTCTGAGGCTTTACCTAAGTTTAATAAAAACATTGTGTCACTAAACACAGGCAAAGAAAGAGAGAAGAAAGCTGATGGAGAGGCTGGAAGAGCAGCTTCAGTCAGGGACTAATTCATATTTGAATAATATATTTAGGAGCTGCAGCTCATCTAAAGAGAGGAGATAGCGCTGCTTGAACTGGGATGGCAATGTCAAAAGCTTTATTCTGTGTTCACTGATCCATTTTTGTGTGGATTTGGACATGCGTTTTGGATCTTTGTCCTGCTGGAAGATCCAACCACAACCCAGTTTTAACGTCTTGGCAGCGGCAGAGAGTTTTTCATTTGAAATCTCATGGTGCTTCATGTCCATTATGCAATGTATCCTTACAAGGTTCCCAGGGCCTTTGGAAGGAAAGCAGGAGAAAAGCTGTATTTTGGTCTCATCTGACGCTTTGAACCCGTTTCATTTAAAGTTCCAATATTCCAGTAGCGTCTAGCGAACTCCAGGCGCTTACATTTGTGGTTAGATGAAAGAAGCAGCTTCCTTCTGTAGGCTTCCCAGATTGTTTGCTGGCATGGAAGCGGCATCCAAAAGTACTTTTGGAAACTTGGAAACCCCAAAATGCTACCATCTTCTGTCTCATTTAATTAGAGCATGTTAATGAGTGACTAAGGACATTTTGTCTCTGTGTCATCTCATATTTATACCCAAATGAAACAGCAAGTCATGGAGTTCCTGAGCAGTGAAATATAAACGCGAGCATGCTGCAAGTACATTAAAATTTCATTTGAATTTCTAGAGGCACCAATAATTGTGTACTCATAGGCTGCTTTGTAGTATATCCTTGGATTTTGCACCATCCATTCATCCTTCAGTTTGCCTCTACTAAGGAAAAGCTTCCCCACAACAGGAAGCTGCCACCCCCATACTTCACTGTTGGGATGGTGTTTACTGAGCAACAAGCAGGGTTTGTACCACACCTAGCTCCATTTTTGTCTCATCTGACCATAAAACTTTTTTGCACATTATAGCTGGGTCACGCTAATGCTTTCTGGGAAACTCCAGCCATGCTTAGATTAGTTTTTTCTTCATCTGTGGCTTCTTTCTAACCACCATCACTTACAGTCTTGTATGCAGAGCTCTTGACATTGTTGACTGGTGCACCTTCACTTCACTTTCAGCCACTGAACTCTATAACTCCTTCAAAGTGATTGCAGGCCTCTCTGTGGCTTTCCTCACAAGTCCCCTTCTTGCTCTTACATTCTTGCTTCTTGCTCTTGCTCTTACAGTGCCTGGGTGGTATAATGCAGCTTCTGTTTCCTCACAATTTATTCAACAGTGCTCACTGGGATATCCAGACACTTATATATTATTTTGTTGCTTCCTCCAATTTTCTGTGTGTCTTTAATCTCCTTAGAATGCTCTTTGGTTTTCTTTTCATAGCTTTCCTTATTTCATTTCAATGGTACTTGAAATAATGGGGTCTTTTATCCAGAAAAGGTGAACTTACTGAATAATTCACACAGGACCCACTGTGTCCTTGTAAGGGCAATATCTTTCATCTGTGTAAACTTGAAGCTTCTACAGGTCAGGGGTTGAATACTTATGCAAACAGCATTTTCAGTTGGTCATTTTTGGCACTGGATATTTTTCTTACATAAAACCAATATCACTTTAAATTGATTAAATTTGCCTGTCAGTCTTAAGCTATGTGACAGCACAAAATATCAATGTGCCATTTGTAATCCTAATAAATCTGATGAATTTTAATGGGGGTTGAATACTTTTTCAAGGCACTGTATTTCTCTGACAATGTTGGTACACTGAGGAGAAAAGACCACCTGTAAGAAGACGAGTCCTCACCAGCATCCATATCCGGTGTTGTACCTGTTAGCTGTAGTTTTAGCTTTAAAATCCTAACCAATGGGAAATCTTGCTTTGCTGCATCTACCTAGATAAAACAGTGGAAAAAAGTATTTTAATCCTTTCGTTTCCAACCAAAACTTTATGAAATAAGAATATTACCACAATACCTAGAGAGAACAGACAACAGAAATCATTAGGCCCTCTCTGAAGACCTAGAAGGCTCTGTGGTTTCCCCTCATCTGTTTTTCCAGACCCACACAATATGCCTTGAGCTGGAACTAAAAAGGATTTCTAAAGGAGAATTTCCATTACTAGCCCAGACTTAAACTGTGTCAGTTAAACTGGCCTACTAAGTTCAGACCACCACATATTTCAGGCTTTCAGCTGAATTCCTGATCTATCACATGCAGTCTGTTGGCAGCACCACCATTAAGTATAACTGCAGTCTGACCTTGTTTGTAATAAATCACCAGGAGCTCTAGCAACATAAGACTCTGTCACATATCAGCTAAATCTGTAATGGCATGCCTGTGGGCAGAGACAGGTGCTGGACTGCAACTTCACTGCTATGTGCACCATGATGAAGAATGGCTGGACATGCACAGCTCCCAATCGGCCTTGTGTGCTGACAATGAAATCCCCTCACACTTCACTATGTGTAAAATTCAACACTGTCTGGAGTGACCCTCGGAATGCCACTCGTACTGGATTTGAGAAAGCAGCAGGCATGGAAATGTGCCATTAACAAACCGTACATACTTTTCCCCAAGTCCCTTTTTTGCCAGATTGATGAACCACCATGGGGTGAGAGACGTCTGTTGAGATATCAGCTGAAATGCTTTATAAATGTGAAATCTGGTGGTTGGTGTAGTGTAGTGTTTAACACCTCTGCCTTCTACGCTGTAGACTAGGGTTCAATCCCCCACCTGGGTAAGCACCCTACACTATACCAATAAGAGTTCTTGGGCAAGACTCCTAACACCACCTTCACCTACTTGTGTAAAATGATCAAATTGTAAGTCGCTCTGGATAAGAGCGTCAGCCAAATGCCATAAATGTAAATGTGAAATCTCAGTAGTAAATGTGCATGTTGGTAAAGGTGTACATGTTTGGTCTCTGAAGTTTCCTTCGTTAGTTTTGCCTGGAGCTACGATGCTAATACAGCTAACAGGTAATGCCAGTTGCTTTGTACAGAGCCTGTGAGTCAATTGTAGCCAGCCTGCCAGTGAGCCATAGCTTAAGCTAAAAGTGCTCTGGTAGATTACCCTTCCATGCGTGAGGCAAGGCGAGAGCCAGAGATGGCCTTTATTAAAGTTTATTTTAGCAGAGCGCTACAATGTTTTTGCCATCTAAAATTTCTTTCTTTAGTTTTGCATTGGAGCTATGAAGCTAATGCAGCTAACAGGTAATGCCAATGTATCTCAATTAGCATTGTAGTCCATGGCACGTCGAACCTCCCCTAGTTTTGCTAGTACGGTTTCTGATGTTGGTTTACATGTTTTTATCCATTCAAATGGACGAAAGTACACACAAAATTCAGAATTGTGGTTGGCAATGCTGTTTTTAGCTGTGTGACGTAGATTTGTTCTTTTGTCCGTGCTTTTTGTTTATACATACATTCAGACACCAAACATGTTTTGGCTCATTACTACATCTAGTAAAGGAACATGTTTGTAAATTACATTTTGTACGAATACTATTTTAAACATTCAGAGCCCTGTGTCGAATGGCGGTCCAGTAGTCCTCACTTGTGCGTACCTGTGAGGACTGCGACTCAGCAAAGCTGTACGCTGTGCCATTTCTCATTCTGCTGGTCAGTGGGGTGTTCATGAGTACCCTCTGTCTGCCTACGGTTTGGTCTTTGGCAAAGACTGCATCGATTAAGACTCAGCAGCAACCTCTCACATAAAAACCTTACAAGTGAGGACCAAACAGAGGGAGGGGATTGTTTACATCACTCATGACACCAAATAAGATATTCAGATGCATTTGTCCATTAATTGCGTATCTTTGAGCTGCATTATGCTTGTAACTTGAAAGCCACTGTAGATAGGAACTCAGTATAAAAAACACTTTGCTGTTAATTTGATAGTTACGGCACAGGCAGAGCCTTCACATCACACAAGTCTCTCCCAAGCAAACATTTTGAAACCTAAATCCCTTGAATTTCTTGCCCTTTATATGCACAAACTGATGACATCACTTGGATGACAGGCAGGGCTTAGAGTGCCATTTGGGACAGGCCTCGGTTCCATTTTCCAAGAGTCCACAAACTAATTCCATGTTAGTAGCTGCACCTCTTCGAGACACTGGAGAAATAAGACCCAGCATCTGCTGCAATATCAGATGGATGGCGCCACCTGCAGGCCTACTCTCCTGAGGCCAATTTCAGTTTCCATTTCAATGTACGTTAGATAAGAACTCCAGTTAAATAGCTTTTTTGAACAAGCCCTTCACTTAATATGTAAACATTTTAAGCAAGAACTTTTTTGTTAATGCTAAAACTTAATTTTAAACATAAAATGATTAAATTCCATTGCTGCTTTGGCTCAAGTGAAGATGAGCCCTAGGATGGGCAAGGGATCCAGCAAAAGCAAGCGTCGACTTCAGCAGCAGAACTTGCCCGGCAATCATTACGACCTGATGCAATTCCCTTCCCAAACTTGAAAATAATGAACAGGCAAAGCCGTACATTAGCCACAGCAATAAAATACTTTAATTGTTTAATATTTCAAAAACCATGACATTTAATTTGCTCGGCTTTAGGCTACAAACTATTCCATCTGTTATACATGACTGCTGATACAACTCAGCTCACTGAGGCTTACTGGCCCCAATGAATAATCCACTTGTCTGTCCCCTCCTGCTGCAACCGGCCACTTGCATAACGTAGTGACACACATCCGAGTGAGCTGAAGTGGGTGAGGGCGTGTTAAAAAGTATTCAAACAGTATTGGTATTGCACCAATCTTTGAGTTGACATATGCAGCTTTAATATTTATCCACTGAACAAATTCAGATAAATCTGGCTAAAACAATAATTTTCACACTCCCAAATAAGTGTCAAACTGCATTTGCAGTATTGATTAACTTTTTCATTTCAAGCTCATTTCTTTATGTACCCATGTAACACTGACCAGTGCAAAGGTGAATAGCACTTTTTCAGCTAACAGCTAAAATTGATGACATGATGGAGAACTCAATCATTTGCTAAACAATGACATCCATGTGTTTTCTTTGAATAAGAAACCAACCACTTAAAAGGGTTCCTCTAGCACCACCACCAGGCCATTTAAGTCTACAACAGAGAACTACCCCAGCAAATCAAACAGCTAAAGGTAGTAAAAATGTTTATTGGAACAGGATCCACAGGGACATCACAAGGCATAGGGTGAAATTGTACAACCTACACACACAGCGGTTTCTCCAAATCGCAGGCCATTAATTCAGACTTTGGGGTTTAAAAAAAAAAAAAAGCGCAACATACACAACCCATCACATTTAATTTAGATCAATAAATAAGAGACAATTCCCTGCATTTCTAATGTGCATTCTTTTCAGCCGGGCTCAAATATCTGCAAATAAATATGCATATACACATTAAATAAACATAATTACATATAAATATGTTCAAGTATAGTGCATATGGTACCTTCTGAGAAGACCTGCCATGTGCAGCATTACAAATTACAATTTGACGGGAATATCATTTATAAGAAGAAGGAAAAAAAAAGGTGGATAGTTGGATAAATACAAGTGAAAGTCCAACAGACATACCCCTTAGCTTTGCTGCTTGGCTTAAACAGCCTCTTCCGAGAGACATTACTGTATGGCTAATCTTAAAATCAAATTCTTAATTTCAAAAAAGTGAATCACCTCTTGTTTGCTCTACAGGTAATGCATAAAGAAGCTGAAAGCCGAGCACCTTTATAATGGAAAAATTTTATGTCTTCAAAAACAAATAAATAAAGTGAATTCCAAGCTCTTGAATGATCAGATGTTTGGCCTTGAAAAACAGCTGGACTTCTGCAAAGACCTCAGCTGTGGTTAAACTTGTTCATTAAAAATCCACTAATGGTTTTCAGTGATCTTCAAAGGAATGGTACAATAATCCTTCAGCACAGAGAGTGCCAAAAAAATACTATAAGAAAGCCAATAGCCATCTACAGTACAGTGAAAGAAGGTTTGGTACTATAAACATTCATCTGCTTGTAAACAACTGTAAACAGTTTGATAAGTCAAAAACTAAAAAGAGAAAAATGTTGTAAACCCTCATTCGGAACCAAATGTGACCAGGAGGTGGAGATACAGGGATGTGTAGTGGAGTTTACCTGTGAGAGACAAAACCAAAATGTAAACAATCTCCCTCTTGCCACCAAAGACTTGTCCCATCTGTATGTAAGGCTGGTTTTACACAGTCAAACTTTCAAGCAACTAGTTGCATGTTGCGAGTTGCCTGCAACATAATCTGCAACACGTCCATCATTCCACAAGTTAAGCAAATTCCATCCATCCATTTTCTTAGCCGCTTCTCCGTCAGGGTCGCGGGGGATTAGCATCTTCTATTTTTTTGATACATTATATCCTCCTTATGTAAGATTATCAATGATGTTATTTACATCTTCATATCTGCCATTGCCATCTTTTGTAGATATAGACATTTTTCTTCCCTCAAATTAAAATGAGAAATAATGTTGTTTTATTAATAAAAACAATTCCGTACAGAAATAAGGTAGATATGTAAAATTAGTTATTTTAGAGTTTTGTGTAATTTCTCAAGATGTGCAATACTTGATGTCACGGTCATAGATGACATCATGATCATACCAAACACGAAGGTAAACAAAAGCAAAAAGGTTTTAATTATAATAAAGAGCTAATGACAATACACAATAAGAGTCTATGAAATACTAGCTACTAATTCATTTTCACAAAAATGAAAAATGTAAGCTTTGCTACATCTGTGGTAAACATGCCTTGTTTACAAAAGACTAGGACAAAATCCCAAATGGCTCCTGAGCCCATATGTATTGCACTGTGTGCTCTGTGAAATTGCAGCTTCTATATCAAAATAGTTTGCAGTTTGTCCTTTAAGAAATTTGTGCATATGTGGCTGAATTCCAAACGGCTCTTCGTTAGACACATTATGCATTGTTTCTGTGCTGGACTCATTATTTAAGAAATTTTAATTTACATAATGCACCACATAGGGAGTAGGGAGCCATCTGAGATTTCAGTCTTGGAAAATCCCTTTCTGATTTATCTTGAGGGTGGGACTTATGAAAAACTGCACTTGCCCTGGGGTGTCTATACATGAGGGCAGGCTTTTTGGAATGGGTTTTTTTCCCCCTGTTACACTAATGAACGAAAACAAAAAGTGTGCAACACTGAATTCTGTCGAACCAGTGAGGCTGAGGGATGCAATTCTGTACTACAGAATAAAACATAACATGACAAAGAACATTAAATGCTAGTTTGAAGCTGGAATGGCCCTTTAACGTCTAATTCTGAAGACTGGAAACGTTCTAAGAGGAACGTGAAGACCTGAAAGAGACTTCACAACTGATCTGACAAGCTTTTAACTCTGGTACATTTCTAGTTGTAATGGTTCAGGAACTGCTTGGAAAGTCTGTGTGCCTGGTTTCTTACTTTTTCACAAAATATCAGCAACTGTGGCTGCTCAGACACCTCAAAACTGGAAAACCTTAAGCTGCTTTGAGCAAAGGGGGCAGGGCAATTCTGAGTAATAAGTGAAAAGAGGTAAAGGTTAAAAGAAGAAAAGTGCTGAACCACATACCCTCCGTGGTAGTCTGATGCCTCTTCTGTGTCATCTGTTGTGCAGTCTGCTTAAGCTGGTTCTGGGAGATTTATTCTAAGAAGAAAAAATAAGCAGGTGAAGGAAATTCTGAAGAATAAATGGAGACTGTGTTGTAAGCCAAAAGGTATTAGCATAAATACAAGCATGTGAATACATCTCAACGTATTTGTGTGTTGAAAGTAAATTAATGATGTTGTTCTGGGTACTACCTTGTGCTTTGGACATCTTATAGTAAAGTTTTCCTCGTTAAACGAGCATTCTACAGACAAAAGAAATCACAGAGTCAGACAAGCAAAATATATTCAACAGGCAAGTCTAGGAAGACTTCCAAAACGGAGCATAAGAGTTCTCATGAAAAAAGGTCGGCACCAAAGATGATGCCTTTACTGAACTGCAGCTTCAGGGAGGACGATGTAGAAGTGTTTGTGGCACACATGGGCTTACCATCCTGGAGAGCACAGGGGAAGTGGTATTTGTTGGGACAGCCTTTGAAGAAGCATCCCAACGTGGCACCTGCTCTGTTACAACACGAGCACACCTGCAACAATCACAAAAATAATAGAGAGAGATCACTCTACTTTTTACAGCATTACAAAGTTGCAGCTTGCAAATCATTACCTTTAAAAGCACTTTCTAAACAATGAAGGGACTACCATTAACTTCATCTGGATTACATAAGACCTGGAAGAAGTTATCATCTCAGAGTGGATGTTTTACCACACTGTGGTTGGCCAATACACAATAGTATAGTATGTTATGTTTTGGAACTTTTTTTTTTCTCTCAATATGAAGAAAAGTGCCATGGATATGTACTTTTTTGTGCTTGATTCTTCCACAATGCACTATCATCATAGATGTGTATTTGGCCATTGCTAGCAACAATTGCATAATAAAGAAAATCCAATGAAATTCCTAGTAAAGTTTAAAAAATAAAAAAGTTAATTAAAATAAACATTGGGCTTGGACTCACAGCTTCTTGAGCGAGCCTCACTGCTTCCTCCAGTCCATAGAGCTTGGCTTTGACCAAGAAAACCCCCGCACACCAGACAGTACAGTCTTCATGTACCCAACGTTCACTGCCCCTTTCAGAGGCAGCAGGCCAGGCATCTGACAAACAGTGCTCCTTGCGCAGTACAGCAAGCATTTTCTCCTCACAGTCTATGAGTCCATCAAGTGTCCGGCCTCTAGTCTCACTGTCATGGTTCACCACTACTGGGCTACAGTAAGTGTCTGGCTGAGGACAGTAGGGCCCATGTAAATCCCCCAAGCCAATGGCATTGGCTGTCCTGCCGCACAAGCAGCACAGCTGACCCACCTGAGACCTACTGTCCGAGCTCATCCGTCCCAGCAGTAAATAAGAGGTGGTGGGCACAATACTGGACGATGCAGAAGACTGACGGCTTTTCTTCACCCTAGTATTGCCGTCATCATCCTGAAAGTTGACAACAGTGCATGCAGAGAATTCCATCCGGACATAGGGGGCAAAGTTGTCCCCCTTGGCCTCTCTCTTCTCCTCTTTGTAGTTTGTATATTTCAGCATGATCTCTGGCTCCTTGGAGGGAAACACGGAGGTAGAGAACTTGGAGGGCTGAGATTTCTTCCTCCTTCTCTTGACTACTCCCGCTTTGCTGCAGGATGAAACCTTTCTTTGCTTCCTGCCTGGGCTTTTCTTTTTGGGTTGCGGGTTGGTCCATCTCTTTCTCTTACGCGGTGCCTTTCTTTTAGATGGTGGGCCACCCTTAAGTGGTGGCGAAGATGGTGCTCCATCCTGTGGAGCTTTAAGAACATTTGCATTTTCTGCATCTGAGGTAGACGGAAAGTTTTTGGAGACAAACGCATCCGTTTCTGGATCACTGTCCAAAGTGGGTGACGATGCCTCACTTGACTCCAAGGTTTCTGCAGCGTTATGGAAAGCGAGTTCGTTAGTGCGATATGCATTTTGAACATGTCTGGTAATAGGCACCTCTATGACGTCGCTATCGGCGCTAGAAATATACTCAACTGAGCAAGGAGAATTCACTTCAGAGAACGTACATTCAGATGACAGCGTTTCTACAGCAGTTTGTTTGTGTACCAATAAGTGTCTCTCTACTAATGCCGAATCTTCAGAGATTATGCTCACTGAGCTAGTGGAATGTAATGAAGGAGTAGGAGAAGTGCTGTCCTGAGGTACGAGAAAGCCCTTGGATCTAGTCCTCAGCAAAACATTTTTTCCACCACAGCCAGCTTTGGTGTACTGGGACTGTGCATTCAGTGCATTCTTTTCTTCATTGGTGGTTCCCCTGGTTAGCATTGGTGTGCCAATTTCAGTCTTAGCATTCTGTGAAACAGTGATCAGCCTCTCGAATGGATTTCCAGAGGGACGCATAAATGCTTTATCCACTGTAACACCAGTTATGCCATCTTCTATAGGCTCAGGGCTTATGGGTGGGCATGGACAGAGTACTTGAGCAATAGAGGGCAGTCCATCAAGCAAAGGCAAAGTATTTTGGCTGTGTAAAGGCATGCCACAATAGACTGATTCATAGTTGAACCTTGATGTGGCGTCCAACTGGGAACCATCACCTTGCTTGAGAGGCTTGGAAATGTGGTTTCCTGAAACACCCACTGTCCTGTTGTTGGTACCCAAGTTAAGATCACTCCGGCAGGCTTTTACAAGATCCAGGGCCTCCACAGAGCTTGGTTTAACTGGAATTTGTCTGCAACCCATGGAGAGATCCAGAGCTGTGGGAAGGGGCTCTTGAAGACGCATGACGTTCAACTGGTTTAACTGGTCCATCACTGGAAAGGACAAGAAAGAAACTGTAACAGAAGCGAGACATACAACACCACCTAAATGCCAGAATATAAATAAAATAAGAAAATCTGAGAGAATAAAGATCTACATGCACCCCACCCCTTACCACCACCCTCACAACAATTCACCTTAGAAGCTGTTTACAAGTTGCTTGCCAATTGAGCTGAGTAAGCTAACCATAAATGTACATAATCTAGTCATCAGATCTGCAGTCTCATTTTGAACATAAACAAAGTCACAACTGCCGGCTTCTCCAAGTCATATTTCCTGTCATATTTCATATTTCGCAACAATTATGGGCATTACCTTCTCCAAAAAAATAATAAACGCAAAAGGAGAGCCAAACTGCTTCTTGACGTTCTTAACGTAAGCTAACACGTGATTTAAAGTGGTTACCGAGAGTACCTTCATGTGAGCTCATGTAACTAAAAACTTGACACCCAAGCTCGATAAAACGGCAACAAATCTAGCTGGAGTTGAGATAATGAATGGAGCCAGCCCGGTTAGCAACTTAGCGTTAGCATTAATTAAGCAGGCCTTTTGTATCAGTAGTGATGCTACTCCCCAGCAGACGGTTCGGTTCGACTCAATTTAGACAACCGATTCATTTAAACTGCCCGTTTAAATGAATCAAAGGTCCGATTAACCGACACATGGATTCACAAGTCAGGTTCTCGCGATCTCCGCTGACAATAAGATTTAACTAGGGGATCAGGGGGGCCTCATTGATCAATCGAGTCAACTCTATGTTCAAAAAGATGAGATCAGTACAAACGCTGCGTAGTAACGTTTCGTGCTACAGTTCGACTCGTTTCAACCGGCACCGCGTGATTACTGAAAAGAACCAGTTCAAAGGATTCGTTAGCTTAGCTTAGCTTCGTTTGCCGACTTACCCGAAAAAATATCGTCGAGCTGAGCCGCAGATTCACGCCGAGTTCGCTAACATGTTACTGAAGGCACACATAGACGTCATTAGAAATAAGATAAGATCATTTCATAAATCAATCAAATAAACAGGTTTTTAATGTGCGTTTTTATTTTTTACATGACTAAAGAAACCGCACTTCTTCAGTCTCTGTGAATGTCGCCACCACAGTAAACACAACATTTCCAAGATGGTCGCAGCAAACGGTGAATACAGAACTAGCCAAAATAAAAGTGTACAAGTCAACGTTATCATGTAATATTTGTCACCCGTTTTATTGTACCAACTGATTATCGAAAAACATGTATATCTGGGCGTATTCTGGAAATGTTACTTTGGGTTGTTAGTTCTTCAGGAGATTATTCTGATGATGACTCTTATTGTGAAGGCGGGGCTTGTTTTCCTTGGGGGAGATATGTGGATATATATATATGTGTGTGTGTGTGTGTGTGTGTGTGTGTGTGTATGCAATACAGGGAAAAAGTGTTGTATAGAGGACAAAGAAATAAGCTCCAGTTTCAGTGATTCTGAACTATCCTGCTTACTTTATTCTGTTAAATAAAATAAACCATTTCTGTGCTTAGTAAGTGGTTGAGAGCTGCTAGCCTTAATTATTCAGTTTTAGCTTAAATTCAAGGGCATGCACAACACAACTGTCATACATTGTCCTATATTTTTACTTTGTTTCTTTCCTGTAGCTAGTTATGGAGTGCATTTATTAACAGAATAGGAGCTTTTATTATGTGGATATATAGTCTCTCACAAGTTGCTGTTATTACTTCCTTAGGCACAAACGTAACTGATGATCACTGAGTTTGAGACAACAAAGGGAGATATCTTTTTTCATGTATTCATTCATTTTTTTGTACAGTAGATGATTCTTAACATTCATAAACCTCAAAGTTTAACACAACGTCTTACAATTGACCTCAAATAAAGCTGGTCAAATAAATGCAATTGTAACATCAGAAATGCAGTTTAGGATGACAGAAAGGCACAGGATTATAAAAAAGGGAACTATGCCTATGATAAATACATAGGAAGTCACCTTATACATTAATGATTTGAATTTATTCTGTGTAAAAAAAAAAATCACATGCTTCCGTAAACAACAATTTGTTTATCTAAAAAAGTGCAGTATTCTTACAGACATGTTGATTATCATTTTTTAATATTAATTAATATGATACCAGCTGCAGGAAAGTTTTAAGCACAGACCTGAGCAGCACATCACATCCAACATGGAGTGTCGAACAGCTTTCATTTCATGTTTTCAGTTGCTTTCAGTTCCCTTTAAGCTCCCTGTCCCACCTTAATTTAGAATCAAATATAATACTTTCATTTTCATCTGCCACCAGCTAGGAGTAGAAAAACAAGTTTTTTAGCCATATTTCCAGCTTATACAGCATTATTACTATTACAAAATAGATTCAGAAACACATTTGAACACCCAAACCCACCAATAAAAAACAATTATTCCCTCCATACCTTGGTATCCCCTAGTCTGCAATTAGAAACAACTATTCTGACTGCAAGAGTAAAAAGATTTTTACATAAAAATGTAAAAAAATCATCCCTCTGTATACTTTGAGTCCGTTGTATGACTGTTCCTGATGGAGAACGGCTTCCATGCAATAACCTGTACAGCAGTCACACACATTGGCACGATGCAAATCAAGTAGAACATGATGTTGTGAAGGGCATTGACTGCACTGTGATAGATACAGAGAAAGTGAGAAGAAGTGAGAGAGAGAGGGGGGGGGGGGGGGGAGAGAGGGGGGGAGAGAGAGGGGGGGGAGAGAGGGGGAGAGAGAGAGAGAGAAAACATTTTAGCATGTAATAACCTTATAATACCAATAGGCCAATGCTTGGTATACAAGCAAATCTGAAGCATCAGTCTGGAGGAGCTGCATTCCAAAAGTAAGGCTACACAAAAAAGGGTGGGTTTAAATGGTTCTTTACTACAAGTACCAGTTTTTCAGTGTTTAGGACCCCAACAGGACCACCACAGAGCAAGTATTATTTGGGTGGTGGATCATTCTGAGCACTACAGTGACACTGACATGGTGAAAGTGTATTGGTGTGTGTTGTGCTGATACCCAGTCATTGTTACCCAGATGTACATTTACATTTATAGCATTTGGCTGACGCTCTTATCCAGAGCGACTTACAATTCGATCATTTTTACATAGGTAGGCCAAGGTGGTGTTAGGAGTCTTGCCCAAGGACTCTTATTGGTGTAGTGTAGGGTGTTTGCCCAGGTGGGGATTGAACCCCAGTCTACAGTGTAGAAGGCAGAGGTGTTACCCACTACACTATCCCAACCACTATCCCAGATGTAGTTCATCAGCAAAGACACGTGTGGACGCCGAATGACTAAATTTTGCTTCCTTAGTTTAGAACTGAAGCTCTGAGTTTAAATCAGTGGATAAAATGTAAACAAAGTCATTCAGAGTGATTTGATATGAAATGCTCAGTTCTAGAAAAACATACTGAGTCAGAATTGTTCACAGTGGTGATGGCAGTAACCAGACACATGGTGTGCCTCTTAAGGCAACCTTACAGAAAGTTATTACATTGAATGATTTTAAAGATGATTTATTTACTTGTATTTATTTATTTAGTTTTAAGATTAGGTATTGGCCCTAAACATAGCTGTAAACGTCCCTTCATGACAGAAAGAGTGGTAAGGATGTTTTGAGGCAAAATAGTCCCTAAAGAAGGTTTTAACAGATTCATCACTAGTTTACCATTATCAACATTATACATAAGATCTGACATGTGTGGGGCAAATAGTCATTTTGATAGTAAATAACATGGCTAGGTTTGTGTTGTAGTCATCATAAATCCTGGTTTCTATCATCACCACTAAAGAAAATAGATGTTTACCTACAATTCACCATTTCACATCAAAACACTTTGAATGAACACTTTGTTTACATCTGCTCCTACATATCTGAAAGAACTCCTCACCCCACTGACTTCATCACGATCCTTACTCTTCAGCAGAACTTATAACTTGTGATCTTCCTATGGAGTGTAAAGTTGTTTTTATAGTAGTTCTTTGAACTCATTGAAATGCTTCTACTGTATAGCACTTTGAGATTTGCTTAAAATGTAAAGTGCGTTACAAATAAAATTCATTATTATTATTATCATCTCAAGGATTTGATTATGCAGAATTTTTTTTTTCAATCGGTGGAATTGGCCAAGTTATCTGGCTTACAGAAAAAAATCATTGTAAAATATCCACCTGGATTCTTAATACAGATCTTGCAACAGACCTTATACTAATGTTGCTAATACTGCATGAAGTTTAGTGTAATGAAAATGAAGCAATGCTACATGAAACCTCTGAGCTTCCATGCTTATTCATGTTCTAACCTTCTTACACCACTAGAGGGAGCCAGAAGCCACTGTGTCATGGCAACTAGTGGCGTAAGTTTGGAGGAAACCACTTGGTGTTCAGATTCAGGAAATATTCTTTAATTTCTTATGATAAACTATATTGTGGTGTCAGAATGAGAAATTCTTACAACATGACACATAAAAGGAGGCAAAGCTAACAATGTTACCTTGGTTCTGTAACTTTTCCATCCTTTATGTCTTCATAGCCATACTGATTCAGAATGGCCACCACCAACATAGGAGCCAAAGACTGGCCGGGTTTGGTGAAAAGAGCATTGGTCCCAAAAACCATTGAGGAGAGTGGAGAGCTGAGCAAAGGGAGGAAACAGTAGAGCTTTTAAATTTAACCAGAATCAGCATTTAGTATGAAATTTGTTATATTATGTAGTGTTCTGTAGTGCAGCATTAAATCCCTGAGCCTCATCGGTTTGACAGAATTTATGATTTTGTAATGTTTTCCGTCTTTTTGTCCATCAGTGTTCTCTCACTAAAATACCCAGCCTGCATTACACAAATACATCAAACATTTTTTTGTTGATAAAAGAATAATTCAGCTCAGATTACCAAAAAAAAAAAACAGCAAGCCTTCAGGAACCTGCAGTGAAGCAGTTGTAGTCTAACATAATTCATTTACCCTCCAAGATACATCATCAGAAGAGGTCTTCTTAGACTTTAAACCAGGAAATCTCCCTTTAGAGACTACCTCAGCCCTCCTGTGAAAGGTGAGTGAGCATATTCGCGACAGATGTAGCGATGGTTACATGTTTGATTTTGGCCAGAGTATCCCCTTAAGGCTTAAACATAGGCACTACCAAAATGCAAATAAAAGTTGTGCTTTTCAGAAGTTGCACTGTAACATTTACATGCTGATTTGTAAGCACTTCACATAGTGGTTCACATATTCGGTTTGAACTGCACACTTAATGCATGAACCACTATGTAAAGTGGTCACAGCTCAGCAGGTAAACGATACAGTGCACCTCCTCTGTTTAGATTGCATGTTAAGCAGTGGAAAAGTTGTGGTTTTCCTCATAGAAATGCTATTCATGTTTTGACCACATACACTTAAAAAACCCTCCTTTCTATGCACGGCATCTGCATGCCACAGCTCGCAGTGAAATCCCTGGCGCACATTTCAGTGCCTTTCCCTAATCCAATATTTACCTGAAAGTGGCAATATATCAACAGGATTATAGAGAATACTTTCACTAACAAAATATAGCTCTTGTTTCATACTTCTAAACAGACAATAAAAAAGGTAAATACATTAGGCTACAGGCAGCACAAGCCCTGAGCAAAACCAGACACAGTTATACTTAACAAACCTAACTAATAATCTGAATGAAAATAAGCACTAGTGATTAAATAAAAAATTATATTTGTATTTCACAGCTTTTAAAGTGTAACCTTATTTTGCACAGCATCATCAGCTTTGATATGTTAAATCAAACACATAAATCATATGTTACATATATATTACATATAAATATATATATATATATATATATATATAAAATGTATGTATATTTATTTATTTATTTTATGGCATTTGGCAGACGCTCTTATCCAGAGGGACTTTACAATGTGATCATGTTTACACAGGTAGGTCAAGGTGGTGTTAGGAGTCTTGCCCAAGGACTATTATTGGTATAGTGTAGGGTGTTTGCCCTGGTGGGGGATTGAACCCCAGTCTACAGTGTGAAAGGCAAAGGTGTTAACCACTACACTACACCAGCGTGTGTGTGTGTGTGTGTGTGTGTGTGTGTGTGTGTGTGTGTATGTGTGTATGTATGTATGTATGTATGTATGTATGTATGTATGTGTGTATGTATGTGTGTGTATGTATGTATGTATGTGTATATGTATATACATACATACATACACACATACATACACACACACACACACACACACACACACACACACAAAGTCGCTTGTGTCGGAACAAAACCTCTCCAAAATGATAGCTTTACAGAGGAAGAGAAAAACATACTTAAGTTTTAATGTAAGTCAATGGAACCCGACTTTTTCACAAATAAATTCAGGTCATTACTTTTGGTCCATTCACACACCGTGTAAAGGTCAACAAGCATTTTCAAACTATGTTAAAAACTGAAAAACGACAAAATTGGAGATACAAGTATATGTATATACACCTACACACAACATTCATATCAGTAATGTGCAGTGCACAAATGACATGGTTTTACCTGCGCTTGTACTTTTCTAAGTCTGCATCAATGATGTCTGCAAGTGGAAGACCGAAGAGACTGAAAGCGCTCTGGACCAAAATCCTGATACACGTTCAAGAGGGAAAAAAAACGTTATCGTATCTAGTGGTAAAATACAATGAAGTGAAAAAGGGGCTACAATCATGAGTGCACTTATAATACAGTAGTAATTAGTACTTCCTTATTTCTAGTGTCTATACTTCTTTGTTCTCCTCATCAACAACTAAACCAACTCGTATCTAATCTGCTCCAGAGTATGTTAAACAGTGAACATGCTAAAAAAACAACATCTTACACTGTGAGTTCTGCGTAATAATTTCAGCCCAAGAGGAAATTTTAAATAATACACTCAGCAGCATTTTACTGTCAGAAAATGTCATTCCTTGTTCTTTCCTTTTCACTGTTTTAAACTAATCATTACAAACCCCATCAGATATTTCTTCACTTTAAGCTTGCGTGACCGTGAATTGCCCCGAGGGGACAGAGCGGTGCATCAGATGATTTTCTCTTGTGAGCACTTACATGTTTGCTGTGATGAACAAAGCCAAACAATAGTGGTGGTTTGGACCCAACAGCAGCATTAAAGCAGCAGCGGCGGCCTCCACATAGAAGGTCATGAGGATGAGTCGGTAGTATCCAAACACATGAAGCAGATTCTGACTGCTCAACACCAGCAACTGGAGAAAACAAGTGTAAAAGAAATACATCAAATGCTAATAGTCATTTTTCCACCACACAAAATCCCAGAACTTTTGGTACCAAAAAAAAACAGAATTGTTTATTCCATTGGCCACTGGTCCAGTATTGAACAGTGTGGTTTTATGGTTTCTGGTACCTGCTCCTGACCCTCTTGAGTGTGTTCTCCTCTGTCTTTGGTAACGCTTGCAGCTGAAACCAATGCAAAACAGAAGTTGTGCGTAACTTTGTAATTGGCATTGTAGAAGCCATATTAGAAGCTCCGGCTCTAAGCTGGATTTCTCTATGCCAAAGATTTACAGGACCCAGCATGCTGACATAGTAGACTTAGGCCCAATCCCATTTCACCCCTTGCCCCTACCACTTGGCCCTTAGCCCTCTGTTTTACGCATTCATGTCTATGGTTAAGGTGTCCTGATTTTTGTTGAGATCGGGTTGGGCGAAGTGTTAGGGCTATATGGCACTCCAAACAGAGTGTTGTGATAAAAAAAAGATGGTTGAGTGAGCGACCAAACAAACCCACAAATAAAAGTATTTTCACAGTTAAAAAAATACGATAACCATTGTATTATCTTAGATTATTGTTGTTTCGATGTATCGTGGTTGTTTTGTTCGTAACAAGCATAAAAATCCCTAAATGTAACTAAAACCCAGCAGTGAGGTTGCTGAACTTTTCCCTTCTCTGCTATCACTGAAGATGGGCTGGGTCGCCAACAGAGCATCACTAGTAGCCTGATAATGAAACAATGTTTTATTTGCATGTAGTGCTTAGGACCCAATAAACGAATCACCCAGACCAAACTGTAGTCCTGGAGCCATGAAACTTGGTCAATAGGTAGTAGTTCCTCCCGCGACTCAGACTCTCGACATGAGCCCAATCGGCCTAAAGGGGGTGCTATGACGCACCATAATGCATTTAGCCCTATAACTCCTTACCCAGATTTTTACAGACAAAATGCATTTTTTTCCTGATTCCTTTAATTCCGCTTACTTAGATTTTTTGCATAATATCCAAAACCTACTTTTGTGACCCAGTCCTACAGTTTTCATCATATCTTCATGTTCAGCATAGCGTGACCCTCAATAATGATCAAACACATTTTTAATTTTGTAAACAATATGGCTGCCATATGCCAATAATTCCTTCTGGAAAAATCAAAATAATTCTTATTTAATTTAAAAATCTATAACTCAAGAATCCTTCACCCAAAAAATCTGAAACTGGACGGGCTTATTCGTAAGTAGACTATTAGGAAGCTTTTTGTGCACATAGGTCATTAGGGGGTGCTGTAAATGCTACATAGCTGTTTCTCAGCATCCGTGCATCCGATCAAGTTGAAACATTGCAAGTAACATCTATTACAAAGACTAAACGTGAATCTTTACAGACACTTCGATATATAGAAATTTATGGCCAATTAGCTTTCAGCAGACATTTGACAGGCTTACCATTGGCCAATCATCATGATTGATGACAACTGTCTCTATCTCACCACCTTCTAAAAACCTGTGACGTTTCAAAATATATGGCCACTGAAGGGCGCTATTGCAGAAAATCAAGTACATCTTGTACAGATTTTCATTTTTGGTCAAATAACTTAGATGACTTTATTCATTGCAGTGTTCCAAACAATTTTGTCATTATAAGTGTATTTAAAAAGTGCATTTTTTTTCAATCGTTAACTGTTTGAAAAACTTTATAAGACAGCAGTGCGTCCTGCTATGATGTACGGTTTGGAGACTGTGGCTCTGTCTAAAAGACAGGAGGCTGAGCTGGAGGTGGCGGAGATGAAGATGCTGAGATTTTCCTTGGAAGTGACAAGGCTGGACAAGATTAGAAATGAGCAGATCAGAGGGACAGTGAAGGTGGAGCAGTTTGGAGATAAAGCCAGAGAGGCCAGGTTGAGATGGTTTGGACATGTGTTGAGGAGGAATAGTGGATATATTGGTCAAAGAATGTTGGAGATGGAGCTGCCGGGTAGAAGGAGAAGAGGTAGACCTCAGAGAAGGTTTATGGATGTAGTGAAGGTGGACATGGAGATGGTTGGTGTAAAAGTAGAGGAGGCAGTGGATAGGGCAAGATGGAGGCAGATGATCCGCTGTGGCGACAGCTCATCAGTCATTGGTCCGATCATCTCAAAATTGTAAAGGTATCTATAAATTGAGACTCTGATGTGGCTTGCAAAATTTGATCCTGCTTGGCCCACGAGGGGTACCTTAGCACTCAAAAACATCTTTAAATATGTTACTACAATGATACTGCAAAGTCTACAGATAAATAAGAAGTGTCCTTTGATTCAGTTCACTCATCTGAATAACTCATAAATTGTCATAAATTGGACACCTTCTCTGGTATTTTGCATTTTTCATTTAAAGACTACAGTTTATTATACCAAGGTCAAAAGGCTAAAAGGGCCCTTATGAGTGCATTGGGTCTCATTATGTCATACTTACCAAAGGCTTTAAATGGAGAAACAAAATACTTTGCAAACACAAAGACAGAATATTTTACCATTACTTATTTTTGACATCTGTGTTGATAATCGCATGTTCTACAAAACTTTGTAGATTAGTAAAATGAAATGTAAACATATTTTAGGTTCAAAGCCCCCTGCTCATTGTTCATGACAAGTGAAAGCCTGTTGATAAACTCAGACTTCTTTTCAGCCTCTCGGCCCAGATGGCCCAAACTGCATTAGGCCTTATTAGGCGTATTTGGCTCAAAGTGCATGAGAGCTTCTTGTGCTTATGTGCTCTTGGACCCGCTCATTGCCACTTGAAGCTATATTTATTATTATATTTTACTTGAGGCTTGTCCCATTTCGCAGGGCAAGATTTCAACCACTATCACTTGTAACTCAGAGGTTAGGGTGACACTCAAAAACAAGAGGAAGGGGTAAAAAGAAGAAATGGGATTGGGCCTTGTTCTCATGTGACGTCACTTCAGTGCGCAGAAGAGGTAGTCTACTACTGGCATGATTATAGCGAAATTCATATTTCGATTCCTTAACAGCCTCATAATTCAGATGAAACACATCAGGCTTGGAACCTTTTTGTGCAACACTTTGAAAAAAAAAGTTTTTGCCATACAGAAATCCAAAAACGACAACTAAATAGACAAATTAGACACTTTAGAGTGGTTAGTGTAACTGTTCCAGCTCACATCTCACAAGCAGGATAGAACTAGAACCACAGGTTTCAATGATTCATGTCTGGGTAAGTTCTTGATTTTGATTGGGCTGTGGTAAAAATGTCCATATTGTGATGTGAATAAAATAGGCATAATGCTACAAGGTCTCATAAACTTTCAGGGATTGTTGGTCATGTTAACATGTCTTGATAAATATAGTCCTGTGATAGACAGCCCTTTAAGGCTCTATTAGCTTTTTGAGTTAATAACTTTATAGGACAAGGGAAAAAAAACCTAACATTAAAGGATGTTACTGATTTTATTCTTATTTATTTTGGCTAATGTTTATTGGTCTGTTGTCATTAAATTTTCCTTTTACAGCCATTTCTTTGGTAAAGGAATATAAGTTGAGCGATAACCAATATATCAAAAGGTAACTGCATCCTTAAAAAATTTTAATAGAAGTTAATGGAACAAGATCTAATTCTAACTTATTTGGATGATTTCTATTGGTCCATTTAACATCAAAATGTAAAGGCCAATCGGCGATTTAAGTCATGTGAAACAATGAAAAATAACAAAAATGGAAATATGAGGTTCCAGTCACAAAAATGAATGTCCGGTTTCAATAAATCTATAGCATCTGCCCATTGACTTCTATGAAGTGAATAAATGGGTTTTCCAGTACTGGGAAATGTGTCTGGACACTTATCATAAACAACCAATCTTATTCTACCAATGTTAGAGATTAAATTTGAGATTAGATTGAAAAAAGTCAGAGCATCCCTTTAAGTTGCTCTCCTTACAGATGCAGTTTCGAGGGTACCTGAGGGCAGATGAATCCAGCTCCGTACATAAAGCTCTTGGCCAGTGATGGAAGGACATCAGCGGGTATGAGGTGGTCCACAAAGATCATGGCAAAATTGTTGCAGAAGGCCAGCATGAAGACTTGGAAGAAGTTCATCACCACAAACAGCTGGAAGTCTCTGTTAGAGATAATTTGCCATGTCATGGTGATCACTGAAGAGAGCGAGAGAGCGGGCTGCTGGGAGTCTGTATCCGAGTACTTTCTGTCAAAGCGGCCCTCGCTGTGCAGGCCAGTGTAGACCATACAGATGCAGCCCAGCACAGCCACCAGAAAGCAAAAGCCCTGAAAGGCAGCAAAGTTGTCCATGTTGTTGGAAACAAGGCCACATAAGAGCACACTGGAGGAACCCAGCAGAGATGCCACCTGGTTGTACTTGATCAGCCTGACTCTGTTGTGGTGGTGCTCTGAAATCTCTGCAAATAAGGCACACTGAGCCAATAACACAAATGTCAGCATGCCGTCAAAGGCACATAGTGTGACCACCAGGTGGACACCACTCAGCCAGTCTTCAGGTGCATAGTCCCTCCAGGGGAACCAGGTGAGCAGGAAGGCCAAACTGTAGAATGGTGCTCCATACAGAATAGACAGTCTTCGTAAAGAACAGCATTGTATGTTCGAGTTGTCCTGAAGGTAACCAAACAGCGGGTCGTTAAGCGCGTTCCAAATCATGTAGACCACCTGTGGGCCATAACAGATGTTAGAAGGTAGTTCCAACCAAAATCTACAATCTAATGGATTCAAAGGCATTTTACCCTTGTGAGATCTGATAGCAGCATATTCTCTCTAGACCTGTATCATTCCAACTCCCCAGTGCCAAGTAAAAACAACCAAACAATTTCTAGTGATGAGGTTTACTATTAATAACATATTCCAGCTTTGTCAAACCAAGTCCAAAATAAACAGGTTCCTGTGGAGCTGTTGTGCAAAAATTTTATTTGTGAAAGGTTAATTTCTTTTATACACACAAATGCACCCTTTTTTCTCACACTTGTTTTGTTGTTAAGCACTAAATTCCAGTTATAGTTCTACTGCCTGAAACCTGTTTGCTGTGTACAAACAAAATGGTACTACTTTTAATCTTTGTTTTGTTAATGGAAGGTATCGTTCCACTTTCCAAAATTAAAGGAATTTCCCATATAAATGTCTAGAAACATGTTTATTTTTTTTTGGGCCATTTAGCTCTATCCATTCCCATTCATTTAGGACTCATGAGGCCCTCTAGCTTTTTGCAGTCACATTTTTGATACACTGGGCGAAATAAGAAGTGGCCAGGCGGCAAAAAAACTCATTTGCATGTCATTTTGAATAATGAATAACAGCTGTGATAGTATATTGATGATATGCCCAACAGTTTATGGGCACCTTTTCTAATTAGTGAATTCAACTACTGTAAATGGTCATTTTTCTGATGCAGTTTTCAGAGGCGCTATACTCTTCAGACATCTCGTTCCCATCACCAGCACTGTGAATGATTCTGTTTTTAAGTTTCTCTAGAACAGAACACATCACAACAAACCACCCTGAATGACTTTGTTCACATCTTTTACCATTTAACTATGCAAACGTTTAGAAAAATCTGTGGTATTCCTGTTCAAGTTTTCAGTTTCTTAATCCGTTCATGGCAGAGAAATACGTGCAGGGCGTCATAAGGCAAACTAGCTTTGGATTTGCCTCATTTTATCATCACCAACATTACATATGAAAACTCTGAAGACTTGAAATCATTTTGATTGTTTTGGACAGTAAATTAAATGTATATTTGTGTTGCTGACATTGCGACCCCTGGTTCTCATGACGACCACTGTACAAGAAATCTGACCTGGCAAGTTTCTCTAAAATTGACCATTTCACATCAAACCATTCTGAATGACTAAGTAACTCAAAGGTTTAATTATCCCAAAATTTGGAAAAATTGGTGAAATTGCCCTTTAATACCCTGGATTTCAGAAGAAAGGTTGGATGAGCAAGTGTTTGGATCGTTCATACTTTCTTAGCCCTCTTTTCCCAATTCTTCAATGGTCAGGACTGCCACAGGACCACTGTACAGATATTGTTTGGTTGATGGGTCATTCTCAATACTGCAGTGACACTGACCCTGAGTGGATCAGACACCGCAGTGCTGCTGGAGTGTTTAAACATGTCAGTGTCACAGCTGGACTGTGAACAGTCCACCAACCAAAAATATCCAGCAAAACGCATCCTGCGGGCAGCATCCTTGACCACTGATGAAGGACTAGAGGATGACCAACACAAACTGTGCAGCAACCGATGAGCTACTGTCTCTGACTTTACATCTACACGGTGGACCAGCAAGGTAGGAGTGTCTATTAGAGTGGACAGTGAGTGGACACAGTGTTTAAAAACTCAAGCAACACTGCTGTGTCTGATCCACTCAAACCACCACAACACACACTAACACACCACCTGCTCTGTGGGGGTCCTGTGAGGGTCCTGACCATTGAAGAACAGAGCGAACAAAATGTGCAGAGCAACAGATGGACCACAATCTGTAACTGCAGAACTACAAAGTGGACATATATGATAAAATAGCCAATTAGTATAAAAACGAGGAGGCAGTTTTAGTGAAAGGCCGGTTGGTGTATGACGTATAATAACAACTTGAACCCAAAATTATGACTGATTATTTTGATCACGTGTACAACACTTCAAAATACTCCAGAGCTGGTTTAGCGAGTGGCTAAAGCAAAGCATAAAAACTCGTGAAACTCGTCTACTGACATACTACATAGTACGAGCCTGAAGTCGACTTCTTATTTGCAGAGCTTCTTGTTCGAATGTCCACGTTCCACCTTAAACGGTGCAGCAGTTCCATTCTGTAGCGAACTCTAAATGGAGCTGCTGCACCATTTAAGGTGGAACGTGGACATTCGAACAAGAAGCTCTGCAAATAAGAAGTTGGTCTACACATTACAGGCTGCACCCCAGTGGCCGCAGTGAAGGTCTGTTGGCTCACCTGAGACTGGTGGAAAGCCGCTTCTGATATTCTGTACTTGTTCAAGAAGAGCTTCACGTAATAGAAGCTAAAGATGCTGTTCATCATGCTGGATCCGAGCGTGGTCATGGAATAAGCCACAGCGGCTGGATGTGCTGAGATTCTGAGGTGCTTCATGATGTTTTTGTGAGCTGAGAACAATTTCCTGAGGATCTGAAGCATGTACTACCAATCTAAAGCTAGCCTAGATAAACAGATCGCTCCCTGCACCTTGACAAACTCGTTTCATTGTGTACGGAAGAAGGCGGGTTTAGCCGGCCACGTGACCTACCGGCACACAATTGGCTGTGTCTCAAACCGACAAGCGTTCCCTTCATATCGAGTGCACACTTCCACTTCTACAGTGAATGTGGAAGCCCATTCTCGCCAGGCCTCTCTGTCTCTGGCAGCAGTATGACAAAACTAACTTATTATATTTAAATAGTTTAGCAAAATAGTGACTTATTTTGACTTACTATGTTAAAACAGGGTGGCACGGTGGTGTGGTGGGTAGCGCTGTCGCCTCACAGTGAGGAGGGCCTGGGTTCGATTCCCCGGCCGGGCGACCAGGGTCCTCTCTGTGTGGAGTTTGCATGTTCTCCCCGTGTCTGCGTGGGTTTCCTCCGGGTTCTCCGGTTTCCTCCCACAGTCCAAAGACATGCAGGCAGGCCAATTAGACATGATAAATTGCCCCTGTGTGTGAGTGACTGTCTGTGTGTCTGCCCTGTGATGGACTGGCGACCTGTCCAGGGTGTATCCGCCCGAAGACTGCTGGGATAGGCTCCAGCATCCCCCCGCAACCCTGACAGAGAAGCGGCTTAGAAAATGGATGGATGCCGTGCTTAATGTTTACAGTTGTGTCTCTTGTGTGCATGTTTCTGAGACAGACATAGATTTGGCCTCACAGCTGGGGAAGACTCTGCTGGACCGGAACCACGAGCTTGAGCCGGGGCTTCAGCAGATGTACTCCACCAACCAGGAGCAGCTGCAGGAGATCGGAGTCTCAGACAGACAAGCGAGCCCTTCATAGTGAGTGCACACTTCAACTTCTACAGTGAATGTGGAAGCCCATTCTCGCCAGGCATGAAAATATTAGCGTTCATCCTCATCCGATGCTCTGAATTCAGTTCATGAAGGCCTTGCTAATTAGCTGATGGGCTGAATCAGGTGTGTTTAATGAGGTAATGTGCTGAAGTCTGCAGAGTTGTGGCCCACAAGGATTGGAACCTGACACATGTGCCTTAAAGCCAAGCCGCATACGTTTTGGGGTGGAAATGTGTGCTTGTGTAACTGCGCGTAACACGCAGAAGAACAGTTTGTAACATCAGATGTGCTTCAGGCCCTTTCCCCTAATCTAACGATGGAAAAGAACTGGGGGAAGGATGTGAGCGAATGATCCATATTGTCATCATATCTTTATCAGTATAATGTCGATTTTTTGCATTTGAGACCTTAACATTGACACGGACCTTCTTCCTGAGCCTGTGTGTGTGAGACACTAAAACATAAGGACATGTGATGTGGTCCGCTAAACTTGTAGACTTTCAAAAGACTATTTCAAGCTTTACAGGGCGACTCACCAGCAGCACACTGACACTGTATTTTTAACGATTTCTTTCTCTTAACCCAGTAATCCATCCATCCATCCATTTTCTAAGCCGCTTCTCCGTCAGGGTCGCGGGGGGATGCTGGAGCCTATCCCAGCAGTCTTCGGGCGGAAGGCAGGATACACCCTGGACAGGTCGTTAACCTAGTAATGCTACCTCTTTTTTGTTTTAACAACAACAAAAAATAGCTTTAAATTTTTGGCTACATATAGGTATATATTTAAAGGTGGTATATACACAGTGTGCATGCGTTACACGAACCTAGTCCAGCAACTGCGCTCTGCAGAACATCTGGGTGAGTCAAGGCTACAACAGGACTACATTTGAAACAGGCGCCTACAGGGCCCCACTGGTGACATCCTGTACAGATAAAAACTTGACTTAGTAAGGCATGGGGACAAGCTAATTAGGTCATGACCACAGGGAAAGAGATCCTAATGCGTGGTCACGACTTAGTAAGGCATGCCTCCTGGACGCCTCCCTCGGGAGGTGTCACAGGCAAGTCCACCTGGGAGGAGACCCCGGGGAAGACCCAGGACTATATCCTAGCTGGCCTGGGAGCTCCTCGGAATCCCCCTAGTGGAAGTGGATGGGGAAAGGGAGGTCAGGGCCTCATTGCTTAGGATGCTGCCCCCGCGACCCGAAATGGATGGATGGATGAACTCATGTTACCATGAGTTGATTATCTCATTCCCATGTATTACTAAGTGATTATTTTTATTTTAACGAGATGTCACCAGCAGGGCTCCGTAGGCACCATAACCTGGAGCGGGACTTGCTCCCTCCCTAGCGTTCAGTGCGCTGAGTGTGCAGCAGCAGACTCGCCGTTCAGGACGAACCCAAAAGTCCCTGAACGATAACTAGTTTGTGCCCCGCCCTCTTCCTCCTCATTGGCCGATGCTGGTGTCAATCAGGCGGCGGCTCGGCTTGTTATCGTGCGCGGTGTGTGCCGCCCTGCTGAGAGGAGCGAGTGCTGAGTTTGCCACGTTGCTGCTGATGCGGACACACAGACACAGAGCAACAGCAGCAGGAGGAGGTGGAGGAGGAGGAATGTAGCGCTCAGACAAAAGGGAGCCACTAACTGAACTCAGAGGAGCGGAGCTGGTATCCTTTTCACTCGGAGTGTGTCCTAAAACCGAGCCAAAATGCTAACAGATATGATCGTGGAGGAGGGATTTGAACACAGCGAAGAGGAGCTGTGGTACAGCAGGAAGGATTTGGAGCAGGGTAAGAATCTCGGGATATCCTGTGTTTACGCCGTCATTGGGATTTATAATAATAGCGGTATTGTAACGCACTGCATTCACAAGGACGCTTGAATTGGCTGTTCTAGGCTAAATGTTAGTCTTCTCGCAGGGAAGGAAAAACATTTATTTTGTTATTTTAAAAAAAGAAAACACCTATTGTCTATAACGAGGCTGAATTCGGCTCCACATTTGCCAACTTCTAGTTCGAATTTTCCCGTTCCACCTTAAATGAGGCGCCAGAGTGTAACTGCTGCACTGTTTAAGGTGGAACGGCGAAATTCGAACACGATGCCGGCGAATAGGAAGCTGAGTTCAGCTTTGCTCGTATTTCTGTGTCCCTTAATAAGAGATAATTGAAATGTTAGAGGCCTGGTGAAATATTAGCGCGGTTTCCAGCACTTCGTATTGTTTAATAGTCCTCACATTAGCTGTAGTACTCCTTTGCTGTTGGCTGCTCTTCTCCTAAAGCGACGACGTAGTCGTGTCAGCTGAAGGTCACGCCCATAACGCCCAGAGAGGCCCCTTTAAAGCTGTAAATGTGGATGCTGCATTGAGTGCTGATGCAGTGGACCAGCATAAATGATCTACTTCTACTAATCACACTCATTTTTACTGTGTCTCTGTGTCTTATTCGTGCTGGTGAGGTTTTAAGCCAGTAGTTTAGGCTTATGACTTGTAGTTAATTATTTTTTGTAGTTCAGCCTTTATGTTCACATTGTGGTAAGAGTTTGCGAGCCACGTAAAAAGAAGGGCAATGGGTTGCCACGTCCTACAGAGTGACCTCATGAGCTACTTGCAGTCCTTGTTCTTGGATAAGACTCCTGTGACTCACTGGTTGACATTATCTGACCCACAGGATGTCCTGAGCCTTGCACTTATGCCGTGCTTAATGTTTACAGTTGTGTCTTTTGTGTGCATGTTTCTGTGACAGACTTACATTTGGCCGCGCAGCTGGGGAAGACTCTGCTGGACCGGAACCATGAGCTTGAGCAGGGGCTTCAGCAGATGTACTCCACCAACCAGGAGCAGCTGCAGGAGATTGAGGTTACATTCCCCTCCAGCTCTGTTCTCTAGTTTGTAACTGTTTCTTGGCTGGAATAGGCCATGAGGGGATAGCCCGTGGCTGGGAGAGCCTATGTGTTCATGCTCCATCCTGAATGGTTGTAGTTTTTGAAGGGCGACCAAGAAAGTGATTGTCTTGAAGAAAAGAAGTCTCATTCTGTCTCAAAAACGTTTATGGCATTTGGTTGACGCTCTTATCCAGAGCGACTTACAATTTGATCACTTTATACAGGTAGACGAAGGTGGTGTTAGGAGTCTTGCCCAAGGACTCGTATAGTGTAGGGTGCTTGTCCAAGCAAGGGAACCCCAGTCTATAGCGTAGAAGGCAGAGGTGTTACCCGCTACACTACACCAACCACCTGACCAACTTCAAAAAGAAGTGTGTTTGACATGTTGCATCTGGAATTGGCAGCTGCAGGAATGGAATTAATGGAATGCTAAAGGGATAATCGTGATAGTAGTTTCATTCCGATAATGAATAATTGTAATAGTCGTTTTTGGAGTATTGCCCTGCTGGGGTCCATAGGGTTTTTTGAAGGGATGCACTGATATGGGAATTGTGGGCTGATGCCAGCATCCAGTGTGTTTTCATGTACAAATCTGCCACTGATGATGCATAAGCATTTGTAAAAAAGCAGAATTTGCATTACGGAGAAATATAACATCATCTATTTCTGTAAGGTTGCAAGTGCAGTAAAATGATTTTTAGTCACGTGAACAGTTTGCACTTTTTGAGTACAATAAATAATATCAAATGTAAGTTTGAAATATTAGTGAAATCTAAGTTGAGAACATTGTCCTCAACATATCTCTCTCTCTCTCTCTCTCTCTCTCTCTCTCTCTCTCTCTCTCTCTCTCTCTCTCTCTCTCTCTCTCTCTCTCTCTCTCCCCCCCCCTTATCCTGTTATCTACATTTGCACTTAAAGATGTTGTGTTTTAGACCTTGAGAGACAGATTATTGCTATGTTTAATATCTGTTGGCAGCTTGTCTCTTGTATGTATGATCAGTTTTATTTGCTTAACGTTTATCAGCTTGTTAATTTCTTGCAGTGGCAAGAAATGCTGACGTGTGCAAAGTGTTTATGTGAAAAACATATAAATATCTGTACAGTACCATGCAGAAGTCTGAGACCACTTGTCACTTATTTAAACAATTGACAATCATTTGCAAAAGTTCTTCATTTTTGTCTGTTTCCTTCTTTTCTTAGCTGCTTCTCGAAAACTACCTTTCAGATAGTTGTGTTCTCAGAGTGGATTGATTATCTCCTCTCTATCAGAGGTGAATGCTTTAAGTGCTGTGTATCTGGTGCGGACAGTTTTAATGGTCTGCCAGCTTTTGCACGGTAGTTAAGTCACATTTTTCTCTGTTTAATCATTTTTTATGCATCTTTTTTTAACTTCTTTTTTTAAAACTTAGTTTCCTTTAAATGTCCCCTTCCTATGCAAGTTGATTATTTTATATAAAATTTTCTCAGAAATGTCTGAAAAAATGAAGAACTTTAAAATTAATAACTTGTACTTTTGTGAATGTAAGTAAGAAAATGGGTCACTTGTATAAATAAGCTTTGGCCAGAGTGTGAAGCGTTTACCACTCTCATTCTTGTATCCACCGATTCATAGGATATTCTGTGTGCCTCATTTCCTTCTGTTTGCTATATTAAACTCTTTCGTCTGGTGGGAACGGAATAAACACCAGAGAATTTCCTTCTGAGAGAGAGAGAGAGACACTCACACACACCTCTCTATACCTCTCTCTACCTCTCTCTCTCTCTACCTCCGCCGCCTGTCAGACCACTGCGTGGGTCAGCGAGAGCTGCCAATGATTCTTACCTGCGTTTGTGTTTGGCACCAGGCCAGCTGTGAGATAAGGCCGTAGCCAAGCTCAGAGTGAATGGAAATTTCCCTAAGCTCTGATATAACCTCTGCTCTTAAGCCCTGCATTGTTTTTGTCCTTCTCGCTTTGTCTACCTATGTGGAAGTGAGACGGGAAAAAAAAAACACAGCTAAATGCGCTGAGGTAACAGCGTTACAGTGTAAATAGCAGGAACATGCATTGTCCCTTTCTCCATGTTTGCATGTATGTAAATTGTTTATGTGGAATTGATTTGGCTAATGGGAATCCCAATTCCAATAAGTTACATGATAGTTTTTTTTGTTATGCCACAGAGTTGTGCTTCTGAGGGCAGTGTTGAAATCTGATAATGTAGAAAGAATTTGGCTTGGATTGGCGTTATTGGCATTACACAGGATGCTGTTGTGAAATACTCTTGATGTAATAGGGTTGTGCTGAATCAAATATATTATGAACCAAGATTGTTTCATACAGACTCCACTCTTAAAAATAAAGGTTATGAAGCCTATTAAGACTGTGAATTTTTAGCTGATAATTTACTGCCATATAAATATTTGTAATGAACAGTTTGTCTTTTTTTGTTGGAAGTAGACAGTTATTAACGCGCCAACCTAAAGTTGACAACATTACTCACCGGCACCCTCTATATGTGCTCTATAGCATAAATGTTTTTTTTCTCCATAAGATCTATGGTGTGCCTCAATAAAAAGAGTGTTGTTTGCATTTTTTTATAACATGAAATTTGTCTCAAATCTACTGATTAAAACTCAAATATTTCACATTCTGTTTGTGGCAAAGAACTAGAACCATCTGATTTGGCAGAAATATTTAAGAGTAAGAATGTTTTGTAAAGGCTGTAATGGTGTTTTTAGCAGTTCTTCTTTTGTAGATTAATATACAGGACAGGTTTGATTGACGTTCTTTGTGTCTGTGTCTCGCTCAGTACCTGAACAAGCAGGTGGAGCTCCTGAGGCAGATGAATGACCAGCATGCTAAAATGTACGAGCAGCTGGACACGGCAGCGCGAGAGCTGGAGATGACCAACCACAGTCTGGTGCTGGACAACCGCACGGCCCAGGGAAAGATTCATAGGTGAGCCTCCTGTCCCAAAGCTAGCTAGAAGTGGAAGAGCCTTTGGAGCAGTTTTCGGTCCAGCGCTGGAGAGCCGTACTATATGAAGTTTAACGTTTTTTTTCTTGCTGTAATTCATGGTACGAAGGTCTTTGTGAGCTATGAGCTGTAGTGGATCACGGAAAACATTAAGTGTGCACTGCTGTCACCCTTGGATTCATTGGTTAGCATACAGACTGGTTCAGTAAAGTAGCCACAGCCTGGTTCTAGAGCATTTTCTTTATCTTAATTTACCTTTGTGTTGAGCCTAAAGTTAGCTTACCCACCCAGTAATCTGGCTCTGTAGTACAACCTGATATTTACAAGACTTACTTTGGAAAATTCTTCTTATTCATCACTTCTGCTGTCTGAATGACTTTTTTGCATCCTGAGATCAGGGCGTCATGATGCAGTCAATAACAAACCTAAATATGACATTTTCTGTATAATTTCTGCTTATTCACTAATATATTCAAATATAAAATGTCCTATGAGTTTGGCAACTTTTTTCCCAATCTGTTCGATTTCACCAAATTAACAGTAACTATATGCTTTTAAAATGTGCAGAATTATCATCCCTGTAGAGGATGGATTAACTTTTCACTGAGAAGCTCAACCAAATATAATTTGTCCAAACTTTACCATATTACTAAGTGTGATCTAAATGTGTGCATTTGTCTGTACCTAAGTACATAGCTATAAACATTGACCCTGTAGGAAATTGACCTGCCTATGCTTTGCCTACTGTGTTTGTAGTTACTGTTTAACATAAAGTTAACATAAGTTTTGCTTGAAATATGTAAATTTATTCAAATTGTATTGTTACAGTCTTTAGAGCTACTAAATAATACTCAGTATGTCCAACCTAGTTACCTTGTTCAACCTTGTCCAACAATAGCTAGCACAAATAATGATTTCAGCGCATACTGTAAACAGAGCTGTTGTAATAGGTAGCCATGTTGCGCAATGCTGGAATGAATAGGTAGTGATGGTATGGGGAGGTGGCGAGGCCAATATGTTTATCACAATACTTGACAATGTTAATTATTAATTATATTAATAATTGGTGATATTTTTTTTCTTGAGGTTGACTGATTGCAGTAGCTTTGCCCATTTAAAAAAATACTACAGATAATACTCTGCCTTAAATAATTAGTTTCTCTTTGTTTCTTTCAGTCTAACTGAGACCATCGACAGCCTGCAGATTTATATGGAGAGTCTACAGAAGCAGGTGGATGAGCTGAAGGCGTCACAGTGCGAGCGGTCCAGGAAAGAACGTGCCGAAGCACGCCGAGGCCTGGCAGCCCAGAGCATCTCCTGCTTGAAAGAGCTCTACGATCTGCACCAGGATACGTGAGTGTGCACACACTGCCATGCATATTTCTACCACTCACATTATCAGCCAAGCTGTCATGCACCAACATGCTGGTGAAGGGCGCCTACGTGGCTGAATCTCACCCAGATATCCGTCTTGCCCAGTTTCCATTTGAGATCAACTGTATAGATAAAGATGACGTCAATAGAGTTTTGAATTAGGGTTATCTTACTCAGGAAGCTTAGGTTGCATAGCTTTCCTTAGTTTACTTATATAGTTTTGTACTGGAATTATGAGGTTAATGCAGCTTCCAAGGAATAAAGGCTTATGTCCAGTAATTGGCATTGTTCAAACTGCCATTGAAGACTTGCCTCAAACTGCGTCAGTTGCTCAGTAATTTCAAAGCAGCTTCTGTTACTGGTTTTACCTATACAGCACGGCCAGTTTCCAATCAGGTTTCCAAACTTTTTAACAGTGTGGACCAATGTGAAGTCCACAGATCAATAGTAGAGTGTGAGATAGAGTGGTTAAGATCTGGTGTTGATGCCACAACACATGATTAGCCTATGCAAAGTCACCAAACAGTAATGCCCCACTATTCTCTGTTTTTGTTCATGATTCTGTGGTGGAACAGCTGCTGCACTGTTTGCTGCACGCTCCTGTTTAAAACTACTTCAATAAAAATAGAAGGGTTTGCGTACAACTGGCTGCATTTTAGGAATGTGCTGTATGTTGTGGGAGAATAAACAGCGGACACTTCCTACAGTGATGGGTATTAGATTTGGTTTTTTTTTCTTTTCTTCATTCCCCCCATATTTTCCTTAGCGTTTTTTTTTACATGGGGATGCACTGTAATCATATTTCTGATTCAGTGATGCTTTTATTTTAAAATCTTGATATTGTTTCAGGCAGATAGTGGAAGAGGAGAACGCCTCCCTTCAGATCACCCTGAGGAGCCTGCAGATGTTTTTGTGTGTTTACAGCCCCAAAAAATAATAAATATGGAAAACAAATGTGATTAGTTACAATAATGATGCCATTAATCAATTTTATTAATTTCTTTATTGAAACTGCAAAACTGTACACACAATTTTAAACAAATTTGTGAAAGATGAATTGTCTCATTGTTAAACAGTTGGCACGCTCTGTAGCAAACTCTTTTAAAAGGCTTTCTCATCTTTGAAAGCACATAAACAAAGCTGTATTGCTGTGAATGTGAACACTTATGAATTTTAAACTTGAGAGGGTGGCTCTTACGGTCAAAGTGATGATTCACGCAGGAACTGTTTTTACACACACAGTTCAGCCTGTTTTTATTGGAATGTTCTGCAAGCTTTGAGATTGAACACCATAGCAAGAGAAGGCTTATTATGCAAAGAGCAGGCAAAGGGGAAACAGGCTGGGGTGGAGCAGACGTACCGTCTGAAGTTATCGAATCCCTCTATAGGGGGGCTAGCTTATGTATGACCTCTGTGGCCTGCTCACTGACCTGTCCTGATGCATTAGTACCTGCCTGCTGAGTGTGCATCTTAAGGTCATTGAAAACCAGACACCATAATCTGCTCTGACTTCCCTCCCATAATCCACTAACCCATAATCTGATCTGCCTTTGCCTTTAAAGGGTTTAAGATGTAAACAAACACTCACCAGTATGTAACAGGTCAGGTCACAGTTAGCAACTGGTGTTTTTAGTTTATCTGCTATAAGCAAAGCTAAGAATTCTTGATGACTGCTTCTGAATTGTCTTAAAACAAAACACTGTAAAGGAGAGCAGGTCACAACCTAACGTGTGGTGAATTGTAATACATTTTTACATAGTTAAATCCAAGAAGAACCCACCCACCCCCCCCCCCCCATATTTCCATAGCGACGTCATCCATATATTGTCACACATACTTCTTAAGATTCACCATGAAGAGCTGTTTTCTATCATAAAAGTACCTTTTCTTTTTTTCTTTTTTTTTATCGTGCGTGATTTGATTACTGAGTTTTGTGTATATATATCACAGAATTCACACCTGCGTTATTTTAAGCTCAGTCCTGGTGGCCAAATTGCAATTCCTACTACTATATGCAGTATATATTCTGAAGTGTCTGATGAACTCGCAGCGAGAGTCAGCCAGGCTGAAGTACAACCTCAACATGGTGGGGTTAGTTTCAACACTGATATTAAATCTAAGTCTCCCGTAGTAAAATATAGGGGTCAAGTGCTGTTCTGCTGTGATCAAAAATTATTTTGCTGCATATACTTTAACATGGTCTCGTTCAAACAACAAACACTTGATTCCCTTTACCAGACTAGCTCAGAGTTTGTTCCCGTCTAGCCCTCATTTGTATAAGAGGTGTGTACGTTACTTATGACCGACTGACCAACATTTAGCAGCAGTAATAAAAGAATTTCACTACAGCAATTCTGGAATACCCCGATGAAAAGGCCAACTTTATACTACATTTTTATTACATTTTGGTTTATGATACTTGTGTGGTCCTGTGACCCAGAAGGATAAGCTGTTTAGAAAGTGTGTGTGTGTGTGTGTGTGTGTGTGTGTGTGAGTACTTGTGTGGTTGTATGTGCTAAAAATAGTCATAACAGATTTTTACATGACCAAGACCAACATGTCTTTACCCCTAGAATTAAAAAGGGGATGTTATTTTTTTGTAACTTTCACGACATAAATTCATCATCGTCATATAAATTCATTAAATCATTGAATTTAAAACAGGCTGTTCTTGCATCTTCGTATATGAATCGTTTGTCCTGGAAATTCAGTGGTACATGTTAAACCTTAACAGCAAGGAAAGTTTTCTGTTATAAATCTTTTGATTGAGAAACTGGAATATTAACATACATGGACCTCTAAAAATCTTGGGTCGCCCTGTATGTATGTATACCATGCCCATATTAGGAACTCCAGGTCTGAGCTGGTTTTCTCTATAGGGAAAAACTAATGGCATTTCAAAAATCGCTCCCATCAGGCCCAAAATGGTTACAAAGCCAGTGCATTTTGTCCATCATACCCCTAAATGTCAAAGGAGGTGTTTATCGGGAGTCAAAAATATGGATAATGCAACATGCAAACACTCCTCCTCACTGAAGTGTACTAATAATGTGACTGAAGTTTGGTTGAGAGGATCATGCTAGAAGTCCCCCCTACATCCACTCCCACTTCCTGTAAATTTCCCATTTGCACCACATCACCATCTCATCTCCACACTGTTTCTCAGTTCTAGGGCCAGTCTTACGTCTGTTCATCAAAAAGGAGGGGCCTGGCCTTCTAGTTCAAAACAGAAGCTGCCCAGTCTTAGAGACTTAAGTCTCTTATTATACTTCAAATATATGTTGAAGGCATTGATTTGGAAATTGTAAACTATACTTTAAAAGTATTATCAAACATCAGCTTCTCAAAATATAGGCTAACTACTGCCAAAGCAACTTAACTACCACATGTGGCAAAGCTTGGGGGTATTTAGTGATGATAGCCAGTCTTATGATGCTCTTTTTCATGCAGCACTATTTGTCATTCAACAACAATTCAACATTCTAACAACCTCTTAATTCAGGAACCAAAGATGTTTGGGGAAAACAATAAGTAGTATGTAATATGTAGTGAGTAAGTAAGTAATATGTAGTGGCTTTGGTACAATTTTGTTTCAGAAATCTGATTTAAATGATTGATTAAATGATCGTTTGAATGGTGTGTGGCTCATGACCCCTTTGTTGTTCTGCAGACGGCTGAGCTGTGAGAGCCTGAGCTCAGAGCATGTGTGGCAGGGTCTGGATGCCAGGCAGATAGCGGAAGAGGAAAATGCCTCTCTTCAGGGCACCCTGAGGACCCTGCAGGCTCAGCTGGTGAGTGAGCGTGAGCAGAGGGAGGCTGCAGAGCGGGCTGCTGAACTGACGGAGCAGGAGAACAGGGTGCTGGAGCACCGGGCCACTCTGCTGGAGGGGGCACAGCTCCGGCTGGTCGAGTTGGAGGCCGAGGTGGAGGAGCTGCGGCTGCTGTGGCGCTCGGACGCCCCCAGCACCAGGCCTACAGACGCCCTGCTGCCAGACAGCGTCTTCTTCTCTTCAGAGGAGAATGTGAAGCCAGAGGAGGAGGAGAAGGAAGAGAAGGAGCAGGTCCAGGAGAGGCGACGCTGCAGCAGTGAGAGTTACGTCCGGGGCACATGGGCTGAGGAGCTGCGACGGGGGCATGATCGCACATGCGTACGGCGAACAGAGGTAGGGCTGCAGCTATTGATGATTATTTCTATAATCAGAAATAATCTATAATCTGTCAGCTGTTTATTTGAATAATTGAGCCATTTCATCTTCTGTTGTTAAATCTCACAATTATTTTTATAATTAATTACTCTACCAAGTATTGTTCAACTAGCTTGAATTTTTAGTGCCTCCTGCTGTGTCTATCCAATGATTGGTTCTTGATTGATTGATTGATTGATTGATTGATTGATTATTTGATCAGATATTGACTGTATTGCCCCCTATATTTCTTATCGTGTACTACAGTTTGTTGGAATGATGCATGAACATTGTAAGTTTAAAGGGGCATCTTCAACGAAACTGTATTTTCCCTTTTTCAGAATTAGTTACATGCAGTGTGTAGGCACTGTTAAAATTGCAAGACAAACAATTTTCTCATTTATATGGTCTATATATATAAAGAGTTTCTTTACAAAATGATATATATATATATATATATATATATATATATATATATATATATATAGCATTGATATTTCTTGTATGTGTAAAGTTCACTCCCAGCGATGTGCATCACAAAAAAAAAGGTGATGTTTGTTTTTTTGTGGAAAAATTGCAAAAACGGTTTGTGTCCAATTAACTGTTTTCATTCATGTCGTGAAAACTAACGCACATTAGTTAAATAGTGTGCAGTAGTTTAGCCTCGCACATTTATGTTAAAATTTAAGGAGGGTTTCAGTCTGGACTGGAGCTTTAATCTAGCCTGAAATTTTGGTCTAAACCTGAATACAGTCAAAGGATTTTCTGTCCGGGCCCAATCTGACCTGATGCACTGCGTCACGTTTTGAATCCAAACCCAGCCCGAACAAGACAGAATTCTGTCTGGCCCGACCCAAACCACATCAAGTTTTGAGGCCAAAGCAGCCCAGAGTATAACAAATTTATGCATGAAAATGACCCGAACCGGCCCTTCATTATCCAAAACACTGTGTAAAACCCGCCATGAAAGTGCCATTTACTGTGTACTGACTGTAATAGCTGTTAGAGATAAACTGCATATAAATACATTATATATATTTTTAGAAACAATATAAAACTATATAAAAATGATCAGCTGTCTAAAATTCTGCTTTAACAAATGGATTCACCGAATAATACTTTTACATCTCAAATGTCTCTTGGTGTGGATAAACCTCATACTGTTCTGTGCTAATAAAGCAAGATGATAGCCTTCACCTGTTTAATTGAATGTTTCTTTACACAGATCATGTAATGTATATAACAAATGAACACAACAAACACACAAAAATATGTTTGGCCAGAGCTATTCAGCTTTAAACTCTCCTCTCCTGAATTGATTTGCCATATGCCTCATGTGGACCCTGGCGCTGAGTAGGTGACTTTAGCATGACGGATTAAAAACTCTTGTAAGGTAAAGGAAGCAGGGAGGATTGATAAACTAAAGCAGGGAGAAGTTGAAGCTGAAATTCTTTAATGGGGGAGGCGGGCTGCAAGAACCTGAATGTGAAATTTAAACCTGACCCAAGCCTCAAACATGCGGAACATGACGTCTGAACATGACGTGAACAGTCTGGTCCTGTCGGGTTTGAACGATTATTTCAAACTCTAGTTCGAACTGCCTTTTTTATTATGAAACAAACTCAATACAGGAGAGCCAATCAGTACAGAGATCATTGACATATATCGATCTTAATGGCACAGTCTCTCTCTCTCTCTCTCTCTCTCTCTCTCTCTCTCTCTCTCTCTCTCTCTCTCTCTCTCTCTCTCTCTCTCTCTCTCTCTCTCTCACAAACACACACACACACACACACACACACACACACACACACACACACACACACACAATTCCGTTTAATTTTAAGCGATAAAGAGAGGCTGGAAATTGTCTTGTAAAATGAATTATCATTTTTTTATATACACACACACACACACACACACACACACACACACACACACACACACACACACACACACACACATATACATACACACGTTTTTTTTTATATATGTATTACTACAGTGCTGAGAGTGATCCACCACCCAAATAGTATCTACTCTGTAAGAGTCCATGGGGGTCCTGACCACTGAAGAACAGGGGAAAAGGGGGCTAACAAAGTATCAGAGAAACAGATGGACTACAGTCTGTAACTGTAGAACTACAAAGTGCAGCTATAAAGTACTTGGAGCTGATAAAATGGACAATAAGCCTAGAAACAAGGAGGTGGTCATTGTTATGTGTGATCTGTGTATATTGATCTTAAAGGCACACTACACACACTCCTATGGAATCTAAGAATTAAACCATGCACCAGCTTTTTGTCCATAACCAGTGCAATTAGTGGCTAATTGAGATGTGCATTATTCTTTTCAGGGACACTCACAGGCTGTAAGGCAGCGTGGGATATCTCTGCTGAATGAGGTCGATGCTCAGTACAGCGCGCTGCAAGTCAAGTATGAGGAGCTGTTGCAGCGCTGTCAGCGCGGAGCCGACGGCCTCAGCCACAAGGCCGTCCAGACGCCTGCCTCTCGCCGGTCCAGCTCCGTGGCTATGGTCACCACAGCAACCACGTCCATCACAGCGGAATCAGGCTGCACCGCAGATGAGCTGCACCAGCCAGAGTACAAAGCCCTTTTTAAGGAGATCTTCACCTGCATCCAGAAAACCAAAGAGGACCTGAGTGAGAACAAGGCCCCACTGAGTCAGCAGCAGTAGTGAAAGCTCCACTATTGTTGCAGATAGCAGTATTCTTATTAACCCCCATTCATTCTAATGATCGGGGGCTTTGCACTTACCTCGCTTTGTGTAAATTGAATGAAGCAGGTGTTGAGGAGTTCCTGATCTTATGAGATCGTAAGATGCTGTGGTTTTTGCACTATGACACCTGTGCCTGTATTCAGCGTACAGTAACCATAATACATAGCGTCCATAATTAACAACAGTGCAGAGTCGTTCGGCTAGTATTTTATACCAAACGCTTTTCTGACAGTCATTTGGACCTGTATGGGCCTCTGACATTAGCCATGCATGAGAGCGACACCTGATTGTAGCCCTGCTTTGATCTGCTGCGGGCTGTAGAGTAATCTGGCCTGCTTGTTTGTAGTGAGACGAGAAGCAATTCCTTTCCTCTTTTACTTCTTAAATATTTGCCAGGGGAATCCTTGAATATTGTAATGTAGGCTGACTCCTTGCAGTTAGCAGCAAACCTGGTTCCTACATTAGCATTGTAGATTGTATGCAAGATAAAGCCTTGAAATTAGAAATGTGGTGTTGCTTGTAGCCAAACGTTTAACCAGAGTCTGAGGATCACGGTAGTTGTGGTGATCAGTTATTGAAAAGAAAACGCTTATTTCAAGTGAGATTCGTGAAGGTAGTTGTGTGCATTTGCTTATTTTATACTTCAAGCTTACCTCATCAGTGCTGTGTACTAATAAAATGGCAAGACCTGAGCTTGGGTCAACTAGGGAAGCGTGCTTGTGATGCTTAAGTGTGTGTATTAGCTAGTTTAGAGTAATTTGTAGCTCAGTTTGTGATGCTAAATCACTCTGCACTTCATGCAGATTTTATGGTCAGGTTTCTTTTTTTTGTTCTCGTTTTGTATTTATTTTTTTTCATATTGATGTAGATAAGAGATTTATTTATTTTCATATTTTTGTTCATTCACTGTATTTATCTTTTGATTTTGCATGTAGCAAAACTGCATCTCATCTGGCTGCTGCATTATGGAGTCTGAGGCTACACTGAAATGTAATCCATTGCGATAGACAGATCTAAACACTGATTCAATGTTTCACTGATGGATTAGATTGATTAGAATGTGCATCAATGTTACTTTATTTTGGCTCACATGGGAGATCTTACTTTGAGTAGAAGAGGCCTGTTGTAGAAGAGGCCAGCTACTTAGATTGTTACTAATAGTTTTACTGGTTTAATCTCACAGCCTTTAATAGGCTTGAAGTAGATCCAGTCTAGTTTGGGCAGATGGTCTACTTTTTGTCCAATAAGAAGGGTTTATTATTTAGGGTTAGGGTTACCAAACTCAAAATGTCATATTGCAGCAGAATCCACAAAGCCTGAAAATGTTTGGATGTAGAAGATAATAAGACCTTGATACTGGCTTTAGGTGTTACGTACCACAGGCTTTGTTGGTCCTGCTGCAATATGACATTTTGAGTTTGGTCTTTTGTGCACAGTCAGATGTTGGTGAAAAGTGGCAGTTGCCAGTGAGGACATGGCTGGTTGGATAATGTGAAAATTGGATCATATTTGGGAGTAAAAGAAAATGAATGTTGAAGAATAGAAGAGTTGATTTGAATGTGCTCTACCCACTATTGTGTTCTTTTGTAGCAATGGTTGCAAGGTTGGATAAGCTGTGTTTGGAGTCACCATATAATGCTCTGTTTCCAGTAAATGCGTAGCTACCAAGCTGGAATGTGGTATCATAGCTAATTGAATCTAAGCAGGCTGGAAATGACAAATTACAAACCAAAATACTCCGATTATTCCTATCATGCAATTTACATGCACACTTTTTTTTCTTCTCTGTTTTGACTTTGTTTTTGATTTTGATTTTTTTTTACTTTGCAGTAATGGATTTTCAGGATATTTTTTGATTTATTATATCAACATAATGATTAGGGGTGTAACAGTGCATCGTGACCTGATGGAGAATGGACATTCCACTTATTATGGTATTGAATGCAGTCGTATTGGTTGGGCACAAAAGTTTGCAAACAACCAGCACCAAACAACCCACACCAGCATGTTCAAGTTGCACATCCAGTATCATGAATCAAATCATGGGCTGAGTGTATTGTTACACTCCTAATAATGACTTGTTTTCTTGTGTTTTGTGTAGAAATAACAACTTATTTTTTTGGAAAGTTTTGACTTTTTTTAAATTTTCAATTCATATATCAAAATAATTACTTTTTCGCACAAACCTAACTTATCCTGAAGAAATAACTCTGTGTTTATCTAACCAGTTGTTAAGTTGTGAGTAAGGAACTATTATTATTTTATTTATTTATTTGGATAATAAGTCATCATTATGTATTTCAATGCAGTCAGAATTTCGAGGGAGAAGATAAGTCCTTGTTTTAACATGGCAGGCTAGTAAATAATTGAGTCATTATTAAATCATTCCTTCATGACGTTCATGACCTTAATAGTGTAAAATCTAGAGAAAATGTTATTTTTGAGATTTTTGAGAAACACAAGGAGGGGGAAAAACTGACCCACCCCCCCCACCCCCCTTCCCTTTTTCTACATGGTGGAAATGAGCTTCCTTATCCAGCCTTGTCACAGGAAAGAACACTTTTGTGGGTGGAGTATCGATGGGAGCGTTAATAACTGTTGTTCTATTGTTCAGAAGCTGGTGTTGCGCTGCCTGAAGATGCAGTGAGTAAACAGTGGACTGTCTGAGAGAAAAATGGGTGGATTGTAAGTTCTGTTGGGTTGAGTTGCACCAAAGCATATGGTGGGTGTTTGGCATTCCTTATTTCAATGAATTTTTTTTTTTTTTTTAAGAGCGACTACTGGGCTGACTTTCCAAATTGTAGGCAGGTCACAAATATAGCACAATCCTGCTGGAGTGGTCAAACAATCAGTTTTTTAAAGGACCTAGATGTTATTTATTCTGGATAAACATACCTCAGAATCCTCCTTCACAGCCACATTCAACATTCCTGAAAATCCTTCAGGCTTCCCGTCCTGCATCATATGACTGGAACGTGCACATGGGAATGTAAGTTAAAGGCAGTATGAAGTTAAGATTGAGTACATTGATCATGCTTTTGGAAAGCAGTGGTTGTAAACTTGTTGAGAAATGTTAAATGCTTTGATGAGAAATGCTGGCTTGCAAATTGTTCTTTTACAGAATTGCTGCTTGAATTGCCTGTAAAGCAGCGCGCACACATTCCAGCCTAGCATCTTCCCAGTACGTCTCTGATCGCATCCGTCCATTGATTTATGGCCACTTTATTATATTTATTTTAAGTCTATAAAGACTGTAAAAGTTACTTTTTTTAAATTCATGTTGTTGAGAAATGGTTCTAAAATCAAACATGAAATCTGTTACATGGTGCTAAGGTTCATAGACCCTTTGTAGTTAAATGCCATAGAAATGCCTTTTTAAGAGATCTACAGCATGTGAGGATTATTACAGTGGCATGAGCAGAGACTAACACTTGCTTAGGGCTTTAACTAGCCTATTAAAAGATTTGCAACAATCAACAAGTGTGTTGTCTTCATTTCAGAGTCCACTTCAGATGTTCACACAAGGGAGAATTCAGCAGAAGTGGGACATGTGTTGGTAAATGCACCAAGAGACCCTCATAATAGCCATGTGCTTAAATATCTTTGTGTTTTTGTGAATTGTTGGAACCTCTTAAGTCAATGTGTTTTAATCAAATACTATAGGATCAACCCCCCCCCCTGCAGCACAGAGCTTTAAAGCCTATAAGAAACTTATTCATAGTCTGCTGGCAGTGCAGTGAAATCTTGTGTAGAGCAACAAAACATTTTAGCATATTTTGGTGAATGAATAACAATCATTAACAGAACTGGATTAATATATATTTTGTCAAATAAGTATAAAACGGAGAGTTCTGGTCCGAAAATTTGGTTGGCTGAGCGGTTGTAAAATACACACATCTACAGTTAAGCCCAGAAATATTTGGACAGTGACACAAGTTTAGGAATTTTAGCTGTTTACCAAAACACATTAAAGATACATTTATATAATCAACATGAGCTTAAAGTCTCTTAAGACTCTCAGCTTTAATTTGAGGGTATTCACATCCTAATTGGAGGAAGGTTTTGGAATTATGGCTCTTTAATATGTAGCTGCATCTTTTTCAAGGGTCCAGAGGTAATTGGACAGTTATCTTAAAAGCTAATTTGTGGGCTGCATGGCCTATTCCCGCATTAATCCATCATCAATTAGACAAGTAAAAGGTCTGGAGTTGATTCCAGGTGTGGCATTCGCATTTGGAAGCTGTTGCTGTGAACCCACAACATGCAGTCAAAGGAGCTCTTAATGGAAGTGAAACGGACCATCATTAGGCTGAAAAAAAGAAATCCATCAGAGAGACAGCAGAAATGTTAGGAGTGGCCAAATCAACAGTTTGGTACATTCTGGGGAAAAAAGTCCATTGGTGAGCTCGGGGACTCAAGAAGGCCTGAACGTCCACAGACAACAGTGTATGATTGCAGAATCCTTTCCATGGTGAAGAAAAACCCTTCACAACATCCACCCAAGCTAAGAAAACTCTCCAGGAAGTAGGTGTATCCATATCTATGTCTACCATAAAGAGAAGACTTCGTGAGAGCAGATACAGAGAGTTCACCACAAGGTGCGAACCACTAATCAGCCTCAAAAATAGAAAGGCCAGATTAGACTTTGCCAAAAAACGTCTAAAGAAGCCTGGATCTTCTGGAACAGCATTCTTTGGAGAGGTGAAACTAAGATCAACCTGTACTAGAATAATGGGAAGAAGAAAGTATGGAGAAGCTTGGAACGGCTCATGATCTGACTCACAACACATCGTCTGTAAAACATGGTGGAGGCAGTGTGATGGCATGGGCATGCACGGCTTCCAATGGCACTGGGTCACTGCTGTTTACTGATGATGTGACAGAAGACAGAAGCAGCCGGATGAATTCTGACATGTACAGGGATAAACTTTCTGCTCAGATTCAACCAAATGCAGCAAGGTTGATTGGACGTCACTTCACGGTGCAGATGGACAATGACCCAAAACTTACTGCGAAAGCAACCCAAGAGTTTTTAAGGGAAAGAGGTGGAATATTCTGCCATGGCTCAAAGAGTCAATCACCAGATCTCAACCTGTTCGACCATGTAGTTCACTTGCTTAAGACAAAACTTAAGGCAGAAAGACCCACAAATAAGCAACAACTGAAGACAGCTGCATTAAAGGCCTGGCAAAGCATCACAAAGGAGGAAACCCAGCGTTTGGTGATGTCCATGAGTTCCAGACTTCAGGCAGTCATTGCCTCCAAAGGATTCTCAACAAAGTATTAAAAATGAACATTTTATTCATGGTAAAGTTAATTTGTCCAATTGAGCCCCTGAAATGAGGAGGCTTTGTAGAAAAATGGTTGCAATTCCTAAACATTTCATAGGATATTTTTGTGCAAGCCGTGGAATTAAACCTAAAAGTCTACACTTCAATTGCATCTCCGTTGTTTCATTTCAAATCCAATGTGGTGGCATGCAGAGCCCAAATCATGAAGATTGTGTCACTGTCCAAATATTTCTGGGCCTAACCACGTGACCGCCTCACTCACAGAAACTGAACTATTAATGCACCAAGTCACTGAAAAACAATAGTCATTGTGCTGTTAATGGATTGACTGTAATGCTACACATTGTAATCTTGAGCACACAAAGCTGAATCCCAAATTACAATGTTTTACATATTATGCACTGTTGTAATAGTGCGCACTGCAAAGGGTGCAAGGAGTAATTTGAGCCTCAGCATTGGTTAGCAGGTTAGCTTGGTGCTAAATAAGAACGGAAATCGCACAGAGGTGCTAAAATGAACACCATCATCCAGGAGGGAAATTTGGTGAGCACAACGTTTGCTTGGTAACAGTAACACACATACAAAGGCACTTTGTTTCTTGGTAGAATAATTGTTTATCTTGATTATCATTACTAACATATTTTTTAATGACGTTTTTAATGATATCCACTGTTTTGCTTCGTGCCTAATAAGACCATTACGTGTGATAAAACCACTGTAATGCACAGCCTCCCGTGGCTTATTTCCATAATTCAACCAATCATCTTTAAGAAAATACTAAGAAAGCTTTTTTTGGTTGATTTCTTCTCTTTCTACAAATTTATATGTAAAAGTATTCAGCTCAGTCATTCCACTGAATTCATCCTACTGGTGCACGTCCGCATGATCTTGTACACGTAATACTTCAATGGGGCGGACTGTGATAGTGCCCCCTTGTGGTAAATTCAAAATAAAGTCGTGGCTAGAGAAGGCAGATGTCGTTTTCTCAAATTAAAGAAGAAAAAATTAAATTACAATGACTTTTTATTAATCTAATTTACAGCAGTTTAGATAATAATAATATTTACAATTCAAATTAGGAAACTACAGGAGCAAAAACAAGGATACAGTTTATGGTAGAACAAAGTTCTATCAAAGTGCTGGAGGCCTTTACAGACAGAGTAATGAAACATTACAGATAGAAACTATATGCTGTTCATTGACTTCAAATAACATTCGGTCGTCTTTACTGTATTGTGATAATGTCTCTGAATGGCGGTGCTTCACAGGAGAGGGCAAAACATTCATAACTTTTAATGTAAAGAGATGTTTCCAAGTGATTTTGGAGAATTTCTATTGAGCTTTTCAGGCAGCTACTGTGCTCAAATGATATGAAATGATGTACAGTACTTTACTGGACAGTGACAGCATTTGTTGTTGTGTCGCTTTAGTCCAACACACTGGATGATGACTGAGGTTAAAGATTAATTCAGAGATGTTTGACATCTGGTGACCCACAGGGACTACAGCACTTTTTACACACTGTCCTCCTATTCCAGGGGACCACAGCTAACTGTTGCCTTTTTTCCCCCCAATATGTTTAACAGATATACAGTAATTGTGCATTAAAACGTGCATAAGTGTAGAGGACCTGTTCACTTATTTTCACTTAGAATATCAACCTCATTTGAGCAGGAGTGCCCAAACCTTTGCATGCAACGGTACCAATAGTAACTATGAGAGGCAGGACTTTGGGAATTTTGCGAAACGGTCAACCGGACAGTTGGCCAACGTGTTTTGCTGCATCACAAGTTTACACACAAATGAATAAGTAAAGAATAAAATGTTTTTGTTCCATAAAATAATGTACATTTAAGATAATTACAGTTTTATGAGATACATTAGCTAATTCACACTTACACACACACTAAACATACACAGAATACACTCTCTCTTCTTCTTACACTTCAGCATGTGTACTATGGGCTATGACAACAAAGATCTTCAAACATCATTAGGTGTCCATTAGGCTACATTACTGATGGAGGAGACTCATATGCTCCAGTTCTGAATCTTCCTCTCTCTCCATCTGTCAACCTAGAAAGCTTTGTTTGTCCAGCTCTTTGCTTTGTCTTCATGTCCAGAGCAATAAACGTTTTATATGTATTTCTGCAATAACATTAACAGCTTTACACTCAAACAAGATGCCAGGGAGTTTCCATCTGAAGATGTCAAATAAATACACCTTGGAACACTGAAAAAAACGAGTGAAAACCGCTGTGGGCCCCTCGATACGATACGATCACAATACTTGATCCATCCATATCTGTTGACAACTGCATTGAATAGTCATTTATTACGTTTGACTGCAAACTATTCCTCAAAAAAGACTCTTTTATCTAATGAATTTAAACTTCAACCCCCTTCAATCTTTTTTACTAAAGCAAAACAGACATAATTATTATACTATATAAAAAAATATAATTCACATTTTTCACAGATGCTTTTTTGTGAAGTTGATGACCACTTTCAAAACAGGCTTTATACTTACATATATAGAATCACTTCTTTCCAACCCAACCTACAATAGTCACCTTATTGGAGTTGACAGGTTCTGATTCCTGTCTCAGCAGGAGATGAAACTCCTTCGCCCGTGTGTGGGGTGAACAGGTTATCCACTATGCAAATGAACCACCCCAAACAAAAACTTCACTGACTAAAACTTAATCTCACCAGAAGGAAAAGGTGCCGTCATGTAGATTAAGAAAGAAACACATCGTAGTTATCTTAGGCTGGCTTTACAAGGTGAAACATTCTTGCAACTTTAATTGCTTGAAACTTACATTAAACTAAATTTCAATTGAACTGCACAATGGAAAAATCGCCCTGCAACCTATTTGAAACTCAGCTGCAACAGTTGCAAGCATTGTGAAACAAGTTGCCAATCAAAGCAGTAACATAATCATATCAAAGGACATTTTAAATGGATTAATGGGCCAGATAATAAAACAGTATCCAAACTATTGGATACTTATACTTCTACTATGTATACTATATTTATTGGATACTTGAAAAGGAGACCCTTCTTACTGAATTTTTAGTAAGGCTGGTATGTTTTTATTTTGTCAGATTCCTGATTCATGACAACAAATATGAGTCTTTAACCGGCTGAACTAACAAGCCAGCTAATGCTAACAGCTGTTTAAATGGCTGTGTAAGTTTGTGAAAATGGAAAAATTGTCCATTGTGGTGTAAAAAAAACCCAACCTGAGTCCAAAAGGAGTTTTGCCAGTTTATTGGATGAAACCATTGGACAAACCGTTTTTATGATAATGAAGGAAATATGAAAAATAGAAATCAAGACAGAAAAATCATGCTAAATATGAAAAATTTAAGAAAAATTAAATAAAATGAAAAAAAAAAAGGCTTGAGAGCCTTTAGGCCACCCATCACCCCAGTAAACCTAAGTGTGGACTAAGGTTCGCTCTTTCTCCCATCTCCCAAGACAATGAGCTCCCGCTTATCTCTCCAAGTCTCAACTCTCTGTGCTCCTGCACGAAATGCTTCTTAAGGTTTTACTAAAAGAATTTATAACAACCCTGTGTATCCGAAGTGACCTTCTTCACCCAATCAGCATTCGCCAGAGAGACAAGCGCTCATTGTCAGGGCCTACGGAGATGAACGACCCAACTACACACTCAGGAAACATATAATGTAATATAATATAATCATTACAGAACATTGTAATACCTGAATTTTATACTACCTGAAACTAAAGATGAAGTGTAATCAACTGAGGTGAAAGGTGTGTGTGTGTGTGTGTGTGTGTGTGTGTGTGTGTGTGTGTGTGTGTGTGTCTGAGTCTGGGTGTCTGTGTGTGTGTGTGTGTGTGTGTGTGTGTGAGAGTGTGTGAGAGTTGGAGTAGAGCCTGACTCTGATAGCTCCCTCGAGCCCAACAACCTTAACCATCACAGATAAGCTCTAGACACAAAAGAACATCTACACACTGTAACTTCTGTAATGATTATATCTCTGATTCTTTTAAAATACCATTTAATAACCTATAGTTAGAAGCGCAAAATCCCCCAAAAAATATATAGTTTGGGGTCAAGATCCCCAGATCGCTTATAGCTGTTTGTGTCAGTTTTTCACTATTCTTTAGCCTGTTGTTATCAGAATCTACATAGCTAGATTATCTTCTCCTCTCTTTTTGGCCCTAATCAATCAAATAATGAAAATGATTACAGAAGAGAAGACAGAGATGCACTTCTAGATCAACTTGTAGTGCTTCTAGGACAGAATAAAAATAATTAATTGGGATGGTTTTTAAATTGCTGCATGCAATTGTCAAGTTGCACAAAACTTACATTGCATGTATTTCACAACATGCAACTAGTTGCATGAAAGCTTCACCATGTAAAGCCTGCCCAAGTCTAATAATAGGCTTAATACATGTTCACGTATACATGGGCTTCCTTATATTGATACTATTTTAAACTCCAAATATTGAGATATTCTACTGCATTATTTCTCCCACCACTATAAAAAAACATTAAGCGTCAGTGCATGTCAGTATTATGCAGTGCATCTATATGTAAGTCCCTGAAACACTTTCACAGACTTATTTCCTCTTTTTTTTTCCAAACCACTGAGCTCCCTCCTGTCCATATGATTATCATTACAATACAAGAAGCAAAAACTGATCCAACTGACGCCCCTCTGAAATAAATAAATACCCAACATTGTGTGAACATGCTGACTGTGACATGACAGAGATATACATTGTCAACAGTTGCACCTCTAAGAATGTTTTTCTCACCAAATGGTTTCCTGAGATTCCTACCACTGTATATGCCTCATCATATTGCTGGATGATTTGAAACAGAAGTAAACACTGACAGAAGTATGTCGGTAACCAGTCCAGTGATCTAGATAAGGTTAATACAATTTTGAACTTCTGTGTCGGAAGCTCCTGTTTTCACTTGTTTTCCTTTGACCTTCCTCTTCCTAATGTAAGTGGATTATCTTACATTTATCTCATCGCTGCTGTCGGAACAAAACGTTGTATCTCCAAAATGCCAACTTTACAGGAGAAGGAAAAAAAAATACCTTACTTTTAATGCAAGTGAATGGAACCAGACATTTGTCCAAGTAATTTTGGGTTATTTCTGTTGGTCCATTCATCATGAAATTTACACACAATATATAGGACCATGGATACTTTCAAATTATGTCAAAAACTGAAAAATGACAAAAATGGAGATACATGTTTTTGTTCTAACAGCAACAAATCAACAAGTTGAGGTTATACCGCCCACTATGGTTCCTGTAGTGTACTACAATCTGTCACAGTGATCATAAGTATTATATGAACATTACAGAGCATGAGTGCTTTTGTTTTTGTTTTGTTTACTTTTTCAATTACTCTTTGCAGTCCCACTGACTCACCATATTATTTACACCTCACAACTCACTGCAGAGCTAAACATGATCCAGAGAGGTCACTGTACTGAAGAACTGGACCCTGGGGCTGAGGTGCTCGGGTTAATGCTGCCACCAGAGCACCAGGATGGTTAACCCCACCACCATCATCATGAACAGGAAAAAGAGGAAGGGCCGTGAGTCCAGCAGGGAGGAACTGGAGCGAACCGGTCGGCTCTGCAGGTACTCATCCACTGAGTCAATGAAACTGTACTTCTTTGGGGAAAAGCCCAGCTCCCGACGTGCCTTCTTGATACTGAACGTGAGGCTGACAGCGATGTTTCTTACCTGAGAAAGAGATGGATGCGTGGGTGACTTTGTCATGTAGGACATTGGTAGCATGGTCGGACCATGTGTTATGCAATGTAGTTTAGCTGATGAAATTAGCCAGCATTAAGATTCCATGGATTTGTTGTTTTCAGTGAAAATCCTGTTCATAAAGCATCAGCATATATACTTCTTATATTGTAAGGAACAGATTCTCTATGATTGTATGCTAAACTGGTAAACTTGAGCACAAAAGTATACCACAGTAGTCTAGAGTGAGATTTACTGGTTTAAAACTTAGGAAAACCCACTTCCAATGATGTATCTTGAAGGTAGAAGGAGTTTTTTTAAGCTGTTAGCATTCTTCTTTACTGCAGAGGAAAGAGACATTACTGATATTACTGCTAGCAGAAGCTGAATAGCTGGCTAACTAAGGCTAAATATCCTACTGCAGATTTTTTGCATTTTTCAGAAAATCATCACAATGGAGTGAATGGATTTCTCAAATGACAGAAATGACTCAGATGAGGAGGACAACAAGCGTAAGGCTAAAGTTAAGCAGGTTGCTGCTTGGCTGTCTACCTTAGTTTGGCTTCTTTTCTTTGGCAGAAGAGGTAGAAAAACACATGACTAGTGTCCATTTCATGCTGAATTAAGATAGAATCACTGTTCTCTTTAAGATTTTGTTCGTTACATTAATGCTTGGCAGATACTTGGCAGAGCTTCTTCATCTATATGTCCCATCCCGTACTTTGAGATCACAAAATCTAGGCCTTCATCATGTTCCTAGATTTAAATTGGTTTCTAAGGGTGGTCAATCATTTAAAATAGTAGTTATGGAATATTCTCCCACAGTCTATTTGGGATGCAACCTCTCTGTCTTCATTCAAATCTCTGTTAAAGACGTGCTCACTGTTTTCACTGTGTTATCGTTGTTCTTGAATGTTTACCTGTATTGTCCTTTTGTTTAATGTGTTGTTGTTTAATGTGTTGATGTTCTTTGATTGTAAAGCGTCCTTGAGCATGGGAAAGGCACTATATAAATAAAAGTGATGATGATGATGATGTCAGGTTGGTAGTATTCCTTAGCCTATAAATCATTGGCTAGGCTAGCAGTCATGATTGGCTAACACCACAGTGATTCCCAACAGTTATACAATGTATTTGTTTAATGCATGCTGGCAGTGAGAGAACACCACTCAATCAAAAAATTAATGGCAATTAATTTGAAGAGGCTTAAAGATATACTATATTGGCAAACGCATTTGCTCTTCTGCCTTCACACGCATATGAACTTGAGTGACATCCCATTCTTAATCCATAGGGTTTATTATGATGTTGGCCCACCCTTTGCAGCTATAACAGCTTCAACTCTTCTGGGAAGGTTTTCTACAAGGTTTAGGAGTGTGTCTATGGGAATTTTTGACCATTCTTCCACACCAAACTCGCTCATCCATGTCTTTATGGATCTTGCTTTGTGCACTGGCGCGCAGTCATGTTGGAACAAGAAGGGGCCGTCCCCAAACTGTTCCCACAAAGTTGGGAGCATGAAATTTTCCAAAATCTCTTGGTCTGCTGAAGCATTAGTTCGTTTCACTGGAACTAAGGGTCCGAGCCCAGCTCCGGAAAAACAACCCCACACCATAATCCCCCCTCCACCAAACTTTACACTTGGTACAATGCAGTTAGACAAGTACCGTTCCCCTGGCAACCGCCAAACCCAGACTCGTCCATCGGATTGCCAAAAGGAGAACCGTGATTAGTCACTTCAGAGAACACATCTCCACTGCTCTAGAGTCCAGTGGTGGCGCTTTACACCACTGCATTTGATGCTCTGCATTGCGCTTGGTGATTTAAGGCTTGGATGCAGCTGCTCGGTCATGGAAACCATTCGATGAAGCTCTCTGTTATTAGTAATCTTGAGCTGATCTGAAGGCCACATGAAGTCTGTAGTGATTGACTCTGCAGAAAGTTGGTGACCTCTGTGCACTATATGCCTCAGCATCCGCTGACCCCACTCTGTCATTTTACGTGGCCTACCCCTTCGTGGCTGAGTTGCTGTTGTTACCAATTGCTTCCACTTTGTTTTTATACACCTGTGGCCGTGGAAGTGATAATAACACCTGAATTCAATGATTTGGGTGGGTGAGTGAATACTTTTGCCAATATAGTGTATAATGCAACTCTACAGAACATGCCAAATAGTTCTAAGTCCTGTAAAATCTATCCAATACAAAATGTATCCTTTTAAAATGAGGGTACTATGTGAAGATGAACTAATAAAAAACAAGTACATTAAGAGCTAAGAATGCTGGGAAGAATGCTGTTCTCTCTCTCTATGTGCAAACAAAATTTTCAGTAAATCTCAAGCTGTCCATGTTTACTGCAGTGAGAGTCTACAGCCTAACTGTGTGCTATCAGGTGCTACATTTGAGCCAGAGATGAGAAGATAGTGTCAAGGACAAGGGCCTCTGTTGTCAGAGGATGTTGCAATATGTTCCTGTAATCTCAGAACATATGCACTGAGGCCAAAGCGGAGATAAACCCTCAGAGAGGAACATTTGGAAACATGAGCTCAATCAAAGATGCAGTACATCAGAGTTCCACATTCAGCCCCAGAGAGCCACAGCATTGGAATATTCAATGTGTTCCCTGCTCCAGTTTACTTCTATCAGCTCCTTAGCTGACCTCAAATGACCTTGAGTAGCATTGCTCCAAAGAACATTTTTGGCACCTTTATTTCTAAGAATTTAGGCAAAATACAATGTCAGCATGGTGCTAGTTGATACATATTAAGAAGTGAAAATATTTAAAGTATTTAAAGTTAGAGTATTGAACTGTTGCCATTTTGCAGTATTGAAGATGCACTGAACTTGCAATACATCCTGCAACCCTGTAACATACAACATATCCAAAAAACAGTTTAGTATATCCTGCAGCCAGAATATGAATTAGGTATTACAGAGCAGGAAAAATGTTGGCAAGCACTGGGAGTGAGGAACTTTGCTATATAATTAAGCAATATGACATGAGAGGGAGCCTGTTATCTCAAGTATCTCAAGTATCTCTTGAGTATACCTCAAGTATCGAACTGCTTTATGTTTTGCAAAGTTAAGTCAAGCAAACTGAACTAAATGTTTTCCAAATTAGCAGTTTATTCCACCAAAAAGTAGCTCCAATATCTTAGAACAAAGCAACCTGCTCACACATTTGGCACCAACTGACACACTGCTTTCACCTCACCCTCAGAGACCTAAGGTCTTACCAGGTCGCACCCTGGCTGGACCCGGTGTGAGAAGTGGATGTGCCACTAACAGATCAAATTCTTCAGGGTCACATTTTCTAACAGGTCTAATGACCTCGTTTTAGGTGGCATTACTTTTCCATTTAGCGGGCTTACGGCCTCCTGCTCTACTGGCACAAGAGGACACCCCCAGCACCTCTCTCTTCTTACTGCCTACAGATTGAGTATCGGCATGGAAACTCTCCATCAGGCCTGGTGCCAGTGCAACTGTCCCATCACCACCCAAAAACACAGACCCACTTTCTCCATCTCACGCCCCATCATATCCCAAAAAACCTGTATTGAGACTGTATGAAACTATGACAAAAGTACTGTTGCAAATGTGTTGCTACCACACAATATACTGAAAACATAATATATTAAAGGAATGATCTGACAAAAAATCACGTTTACTTAAATTCTACCACAGATGGAGTCGATCAGCCAAGCCATGTCTGGAGTCCCAATTCTGCTTATTTAGAAACTGAAGCAACAAGGCTAACATTGCAAACAAACACTAGAACTCAACAGACACACAAATAGCATATAACATTTCTGTAAACATGTCCAAAACTTCTCTCAACCCCACAAACATCATCCAGGTCTCTATTAAGGTCATACACTCTAACCAATTTGGTTTACAGCACAGTATGACTTACTATAAGCTATAGTGACACTGGCTACAGTTGCTTTTTACCTTTAAAAATGCTTTATTTTCTGCATATTCATGTAGTGATGCCTTTTACTTTCTTTGACAAACAAACTACGCGACTGATTTAGGATATTCCCAGAACACAATGAATAATTTTCTGGTGGGTCCAATCAATGTCCTCATTTTTGAAAGACCTGTTTATTGCATCTATACTGTAAAAAACAGTATAACAGCAAATTACTTGATTTAGCAAAAAATAACATTAAGTTATTAAGTTATTAAGTTATATAAGGTCACTAAGTGACCTGAGAAGGACCAGAGTCTATACGCCCAACAGATGATCTGGAATGCAACAACAATACAAGCCAAGTAAGCTCCAAATCGCTATCCCTAGCTAATGGAACCATTTTCCTCTCACAAGATGTACTTTTGCAGCACGCAATGTGTTTTCTGCACATGCGACATGCTCGGTTGAAGTCTTTGGAGGGACTTTTCACCAACGATAACTCACATTACATCCACAGTCTACCAACAGCATTGCTGTTCATTGGAAAGTGTAGATGAGTGCATGATCACCCACTACTTCTTATGACAAGATCACATCTGGCTTCATCAGACTAAACCTGCCCTGGAGCGGGTAAAGTGTATCCATGGTGATGTAATACAGCAAAAGACACCGTGAGACTGTAAACCCAGTGTTAGACTGAACTAAGCTTAAAGTTAGCTGCCTAAGCAAGAAATCCTGCTTTGCAAGACAGACTTTTCATCACAGTTTCAACCCCTGCGATACGTAACCAGGAGCCTTTCTGAAGTTTATCTGGCGCCATCTAGTGGACAGACAAGTAAAAACTATAAACACTTCACACAGTTCGAATAGTAAAGAATGAAAAAATGATGTCTTCCATAATGCTGGCCACTAATGTGGTCCTGCTTTAGTTCTCCACAGACCAGAGGTTCTGTTTAGAGTGACAAGACCTCTGCTGGCTGGAGGTCTGACTGTGGGATTAACAGGCCTACTTTCCCAAATGTTTCAGAGAATTGAAGCTGACTGACAGAGTATCAAGTGTAATGCTTGTATTACAATTTGAAGCAATAATCCAGTCTAAAAAGCTCCTGTTCCTGGCCATGAATAAAAGTAGGAGCTAGTTAGCATTAGGTAAATTGATTCATACTACCTTCCACTTGTTGTTAGCATGTTGTTAGCATCAGTCTTTTCCTTTGCCTGTGACCTTTTGAGTGACTTTGGCATGCTTTGTTTGGCACTTTGCTACGCTGTTCTACTAAAACTCAGCGAGCTGCTGAGGAGCCAGCGCTAATCTTTTATTCACGCAGCAATCATCAGTGCTGCTGGCAGCTGAGCAGAATCGCCCCTTCAGGGCCCGGCTACTGCTTCTCACGTTTCAGGCTGTAAGGAGTCCCAGTTAGCACTGAGTGCACTGGACTCTCCTCCAAGGCTTTTCGCAGACACACACACACACACACACACACACACTTGACTCGCTCCCCACACTGACTTCCTCATTGTAAAAGCATCCACACCGGTCAACAGCGGCTGGACACTGGCCACACACACTCTTTCTCTCTCTCAGATTTCAAAGTAGCTTATCGCCAGTATCAAGTTGGCAAACTATTCATACATTTGGACATACAGAGTGGGAATGTCCTGTCATGGTAGTGGCCAAAATTAGCAGTTAGCACTGGAAATACATCACCAATATCATACCAATGCTTGGTGGCATTTTTGATTGTGACATTGCCGGGACTCAAACCCATGATCTTCGGAACGGAAAGACCGTAAGACACCAGACACCTTAACATAAGACACTGTCTGCTTAACTATAACATAGCAACCAAGGCTGAGCTGCTGAATCAAAATACAGTACCAGCATAGTACATATAAACATATTAAAAATCTAATATTCAGCATAAAATACCATGTTTTTTTTAATAATAAAAATATCTGCATAAATTGTTTTATTGTATTGAATTAAAAAGACAATAATGCGGTGGGTCCACCTTAAAACCGAGGAACAAAAACATGAACACATAAAATCTGTATCCGTCTTGGCCACATTTTTCATATTGGGACCTTAAAATAATTTTTATTACAGGTGTTATATGAATATACTATCACCGTCACTTCTACTGTTTACTGTTCAGATTAAAACTATGTGACATGGTGTGGGCTGGGTGTTATGGCAAATATAAATCATAAAATATGAAGACATTTTCATGGTATGCAGTACTTATCACAAGACTTCTTTTTGAGAGGTTTAATAAGCTGGAAAAGACACGATGCACCAATATTGCCACATTAGTAAAAGGCTATCAAAAACTATGAATACAATTTTGCTGAGTGTTTTACATGCTGTACTGCACTAATTCCCATCAAACAGGGCTAATTCTGCTCCCTTTGTAATGAAACATGTTTGGCCAATGTTCTATAAGTACTAACCATATCCACAATATACTCAGAACAGCATATTGTGTAATTTATCATGATGATGATAAAACCTCATATTGCCCACCACTACTGCCTGGTTAACATGGCTATTGGAATTATTAGTTATAAAATTAAGTATGAATGTCATTGGGTTTTAGATTGTGGTGTACTATTAAATGCAATTCTATACATGAGTGACCAATCAGCCTGTGATGGACTGGTAACCGCCAATGACTCCTGCCTTCCGCCCAATGACTGCTGAAACAGGCTCCAGCTCCCCCGAGACCCAGAAAGACAAGCAGCTTAGACAATGTGTGGGTGTTCACATCTAACCGACCTTTAATGCCCCCGTTCCTGTTTTACATATTGGATTTATAAATATATGGCAGCATATTGTGTGCCTAATGAAGTGGCCAGTGAGCGCATGCATTTATATAATAGTGCTTGTTTTGCTACTAATGCTGGTCAGCAGTGGTGTCAGACAGATTCTCTCTGAGACCTAAACAAGGATCTGACCTAAGGAACATGTAACCTAAGCTGTCCTACTCTAGCTACAAATTTTGCCTGTATTAATATTAACCCTCATGTTGTTCAACTACAAAAAACAGCAATTATGTTCCTGGGTCAGATTGACCCGATGCATGTTTAACCATCCCATAGTAGTTATAAAATAGATTTTTTCTCCACAAACATTATCTTTAGCTTAATTTACTCAATATTTAATGTAATCATGTTTTCCCTTCTTCCAGATCACGGTTTACTTATAACAATTCACTAATTTCGTATTCAAAATCATTTTCAAACTTTTTCTGTACCTTGGCAAAAACTAGATGTTTGATACATGGGGTCATGTTGATTAATACAAACAAAATATCTCTACTGTTCCCTTTCGATTCTAAACGCACTAAATGAGCCATACGTCCAGAAAAAAAAAGTTTTCATGCTTCAAAAAGTTTTAACCCTTCCTGTGTTTTTTAATCTCTAAAGGGGTCAATTTGACACCTCAACATAATAGGAGGGGAAATATGAGCTCAAATAATTTAATTCATTGAATTTACGCTTACAGACTACACAGTCTTTGCACTGCCTGACCTTTTAAAAAAAAAGAGTTTCACTTCATCAGTTCTGCTGTCCTCAGTACTGCTGTGGTCAGTTTGTCACCACAGTACCACTGTCAGCTGAGCAGTTGTGGTGTGCGGACTGATCTGAAGTAGTTTAATATAAACAGTGGTGTTTTGGAACCATCTTAGAATTTAATACTTCAAACAGTACCAAAAAAACTGACATTTTATTAAATAAATTATAAAGCTAAAAAATTTTTTTTACTTGAATTTTAAGACTATGTCCGTTTACCACATGGAGTGAAAGCAGCACCTTTTGAAAATATGATTGATTTTATCAGAGAAATCAGCTGAGATCCTGAGCTCCTAATATGGTCATGACGTTGACTACCAAATGCATCACAAAGGTTTATATTTATATTACTGGCACGATTGGCCCCTCCCAGACATCCACGTGCTTCCTTGTTTTGAGTTCTTTGTCATGCCCCCTTGTTTTCTTGACTCCGCCCCTGTCATCTGTTTTCTGTCATCATCCCTGTTTGTACTTAAGCCCTGTGTTTGCCTCTTGTGTTCGCTGGTCTTTGTTCTATGATGTTTCATTTAGGTTGTATGTTTGATGTATGAGATTCTCGTGTAGTGTTTGTCTGTTTCCATTTACCACGTCTAATTCCCGTTCGATCCGTATTGGCTATACGACCTTGGACTGTTATGACCATGACCCTGGATTTGCCACGAATAAATCTCGCTTATCTCAGCGTATGCGTCCGCCTCCTCTTCAACGCTCCCCAACGTTACAATTATTTAAAACTCTAAGTTTTTGCTGTTTACTTTATCATCCGTTATGTTATTATCAGTCAGTGAAGCACTGTAAAGTATAAATATATAAATAATCTTGGCTAATAATATTGATTTTCTGAAATTTACCATTACCATGACCTATTTTAATCATTAAAGCCTTAATCTAACTGTAGCTCAGTAAACCGGCACTGAAAGAAACTACAAGGGAACGACTGTACAAAAAAGCAAAAAAAAGGAAGAGGCAGAGGAAAAAGGAAAATGAAGAAAAAGAGCTTACCTCGTTTCTGGTGAGAAGTAGAGGAATCTCCACTATAGGCCTCAGAGCCACATGCAGTCGTTCCATTAAAACAGCTGCAATAGAGGAAGTTTAACTGATCAAAAAATTGAGTTCAACCCTGTGATGAATCAACTAAACTTGTCAATACAGAAAATACATTTTTTAAATATTGCAGTTCAAACACTTTGAATGGACTAAGAACAATGCAGTGTTGATGTCCCACCTGCTGAGTACACTAGGGAAACCGGGAGGCGGATCAGCGGTCGACCGTAGCCGAGTCTTTCAAACTGTTCAGAGAAAGGGAGAAACCCACAGTGTTTACACTGGATTAAGAGCAAAACAGCATGTCCCACTATCAGTGTTCAAACACAAATACAATGACATTATGGATTATGGGAAACACTGCTACTCACCAGAGGAGTCATCCATTCAAAGACATTGACAGATTCACCGTCGTTGATGAAGTACGCCTGTCCGTTCTGAAATGAGGCAAAACGATTACTGCAGTGAAACTGAAATGCACAAAAGCTGTGTCCTCTGTAGCTACACTTACTGCCACACAGCCTTTCTCTGGCGTGAGGCCCTCCGCTGCCAGCAGGTGGGCCATCACCAGATTATCCACATGCACCCAATTCATCCTGGCATTGGGATCCCCAAAACTGAAACTGAACAACCTCCTCTCCACGTTCACCTACGAGAAGAGGAGAAAAGAGGAGAGGAAATGTAGTGACATCAGTTTTTTGCTTTAAACAATTCAATTCTCTTTCAATGTTATTTATACAGCGCTTTTTAATACAGATACTTTTCCAAAGCAGCTTTCCAGAAATGTGCATTCAGCCCCCTAATGAGTGTTGCTTAGGGAAGACAGTGGTAGGGAAGCCCCACCTAAGAGCCTGAGGAAGAAACACTGAGAGACTCAAAAAGATTTAGAAAGTCTGTGTCGGCAGGTGGAGTTACAAGAAAATGTTTAAACAGTGGCAAAGCAGTCACCAGAATGTCAAAGTCTGTCAAACTACCGATTGCGGTGGACATACAGTACCATGTCAAAGACCACCCTTCATTTATTTAATTTCCAGTGAAAAGCCATTAAGTATAAGTTATTTATTTTTCAAGGGATATTTTTGAGGAGACGCTGCTGTCAGAAGAAAACCTTGCATCGCCATAGTTCAGTTTTTGATATAATTTGAAAATGCCTGTTGTCCTATATATTGTGTGTACATTTCAAGATAATTGGACAAGCAGAAATGATCCAAAATGACAAAAAATGTCTGGTTCCATTGACTCACATTAAAAATAAAGTATGTTTTTTCCTTCTCCTGTAAAGTTACCATTTTGGAGATACGAGGTTTTGTTCCGACAGCAGCGATAAGATAAATGTAAGATAATCCACTTACATTAGGAAGAGGAAGGTCAAAGGAAAATAAGTGAAAACAGGAGCTTCCAAAACAAAAGTTCAAAATTGTATTAACCTTATCTAGATCACTGGACTGGTTACCGACACACTTCTGTCAGTGTTTACTTCTGTTTCAAATCATCCAGCAATATGATGAGGCATATACAGTGGTAGGAATCTCAGATAACCATTTTATGATCTGTTATTCACAGCATTAATGATGGTCTCATAAGCACAGAATGAGCAAATGCTAGCAAACCTGTGGATCCTTGTTTACAAAGCCCTGCCGCCATCTCCAGAGACAGCGTAATCTAAAACATGGTCTTGATAACACGGCAAGAGATCTATGAGTCAGGCAGAAATAAACTCCACCGTTCCAGGCTCCGTTACTCTGTGTTAGTCATTCATACAATAATTTTGATGGTTGAGTTACTTTTCAAATCAAACCAAGATCATGAGTGCAGCCCAAAGTACATGAGAACAGCGCTCCTCTTACTTTGGGTATGCTGGTTCAGGCAAAATGGGGCAACAGTTAACAGGATAAAAGACACAGAGAAAATGGGTCTGCTACCTATTGTGCATTACCTGGTAGACCTTCAACACTGTCCCCATCAGATAAACAGCACTTAAAGCTCTCATCTTTGAGAGAAAATCAAGCTCCACTCTAACTCAGATCTTCAGAGGTTTCTGTCCATCCTTCCACTGTGATAAGACAACTCAACACTGAGTCTGAAAGGATGTGTGGTTGTCAAGAAGCTCTCACTGAGACAAGGAGAAGAAAATCTGCAAATCAAACAAGCAAGCTGCTGTTCTCAGAACAATGGACTGACCATCCCAGAGTCCAGACTTCAACATCATTGAACGTGTATCTTTGTAGCTGATGACTCTGTGTACTGAGACGCTGGGCAGTTAACTTATACAAACTGCGCAAGCCTTTATCTCTAAGAGCCTCAGCGGTTTGAGAGTAACTAAATAGTCAGAATAAGGAAAGGCAGCCATGTGTGAGCTGTGTGAGTGTGTGTGCGTGTGTGTGTGTCTTCGGTCAGTGGGAGTCCCAGGAGGAACAGGGCTGTAACTGGAGCTTCTCACAGAGGCCATTTGTACAATATTGTACAGCTTTTGCCCGGCTGTGCACTGAAGAGTGGCACGCCGAGAGACAGACAGACAGACAGACAGGGAGACAGGGAGACAGATGGGAAGAGGGGAAAAAGACAGAAGTAAGAGAGAATGATGCCAAGACGCTGAATGAAAGTAAGAAGAGAGAAAGATAGAGTCGTATGCCAAAAGTTTGGCCACCCCTGGTTGAGAAAAATAAAGCATAAAATGTGGCCTGTGCAAAAGTAATGGATTATATTATATTTTATGTTTTATTTTATAGAGAGAGAAACAGAGAGAGAGAGAGAGACAGAGTGTGAGAGGAGAAGAGAGACAGAGTGAGAGAGTAAGAGAGACCCACCATCACCCTGTGTAGATGCCTTCTCTCCTCCGGGCCGTAGATGCCAGAGGATCGTAACACACACGTCCGAAGCAGACCTCCACCTTCAACAAGGAAAACCAGCACTCATGGCTTCAAATGACTTTTTCCATATTCACTAAGTAAAGAACTGCATATATGGATAGTGTGTGGATGGGGGGTATATCATGACCTAACACCACAGGCTGTGCTTAATTGAATATGTAAATAAGGCTGGTTCAAGTTTCACTTCAGCTTCTGGGCTGTACATCTGTCACCTAAGGAATTCTCCAAGAGTGAAGCTCAAGAATGGACATGTCACTGTTAAGAAGTCTCAATAAAATCATCACAACACTAACTTCAGTATCAGGAACATTAACAGTTAAAGCAAAATTTTCACATGTATAAATTGTACACCATTGCAAAACTGTAAATTGGAAAACAGGATTCAAAGCTTGCATTAAAATCAACTTGAACATGTATCAGAATCTCAACACATCAAATTTCTTTTAACTTATTTGGGTTCCAAGCTAAACCAACTTTTAGGAGAGGCATTTGCAGAAACTCTGAATCTGATGTGGGAAGAAGAGGCTTGTTCTTTGTTGTTGGTGGTGGTTTTCTCGATTTTTTTCTCACCATTCAGTCGTATGCAATTCCACCCAAATCACAGGATACCACCAACACTAGAAGGGTGCTAGTGTTGTGAAGTGCCACCGCATCTTATTAAACTGCTAATGCAACATCATTGGACAGTTGAACATGCTTGCAGGAGAACACGAACCACCAATTCTGTTAGGTCAGCTAACAGACGCCTGTGCTGGTTAACATTGCACTGAATCATGGGGAGAGGCAGGGCCTTCCTATCCACCCAAAGAGCGAGGCCAATTGTGCTCCTTTCTACCTCCTGGCCCCGGATCGCTGTTGCATCAGCGTGGATTGAACAATACCCTGGTGAAAGGGCCAATGCTTAGATGGTTGGGTCTTTTCTCTACTCATGTCCCCTTACAACTGCAGCTAGAAGGTCTATCAGGGAAAATTACTCCCAGAGTAGTCCAGGTGTTATTTTTTGCAGGATTGTATAGTGTTATGAATCGCTATTGGTTTATGTAAATCAGGGGTGCAGCACTTCAGTCCTGGAGGGCCAGTGTCCAGCACAGTTTGGTTATTCACCTGCTCCAAAACACCTGGTTACATTTATCGGTTAAGTGCCAGCTTAAGTGCGAATGTTTGAGCTGCGAAACCTCCAAACTGTGCTGGACACTGTGCTGCCCTCCAGGACTGGACTTGTACACACCTCACATCATTCAAGTGGTAAAACTTGCCAGTAATCCTCATTTATGAATGAGTAAACCACCACACTATGTCCAAGATTCAGCCAAATCATTTCATTACTGATGTATAAAGCCATATTTAAATTCACAGCACAACATAAGTGCACCATTCTGTTTTACAGAAACACACAGGCTGCACACACACACACACACTCACACACACACATAAACATTCACACACGTCTGCGAGTGTGGGAGAATGCTTCAGACACAGCAGTGTCAGGTTCACAAAGTGCTTTGCCTTATTGTTAGGCCTGGGTCTAAATTTAAACTGGTGTCAGCAGGTCCTGCTGGGTTCGGTTGCAGACTACACATTACCATAGCAGCCGTTACCTCAGTACCTCATCAGCGCGCACACACACACACAAACACACACACTCTAGATGCGCACAGGAAAAAGGAGATGGCTTTCTCTTATCGCTACTGTATGCCAATAACAGGATCGGCTTCAGAAAGTAGCGAGGTCCAGTTTCCATACCTTTTAATGATCTTCCGTTGGCAGCTAGGACCATGCTGTCGGCGATAGCTTTCGTTCTGGAGTAGTGGTCTATATGCTGCGGAGGACAACACAAATCACAATACAAGTGACAGTTAGTTTCTAACTCTTAGCTTTGATATATGTGAGTGGCAAAAAGTGCGCTCAGACAAAGTAATCCTCTACACATCACTTCTCTCAGACTATAATGAGATTATTTAAAAGTAATCTCACTACTAATTACTTTGCTTCAATGGTACTGTCTGAAACCCACACATCTGTACAAAGTGGAAAGTACAAGGAAAGAACTGTCCAAAAACAGTTGCTTCAGCATAATGAACAAAGTTCATATAATGCTTACATGACTGTTCCAGAAAGGCTAGAGCACCTTCGTACAGCATGTGGATATTTTGTCACACTTCATTTGCAGAATCTTTAATTGTTAACAAACAGTGCTTATTAACAGTGTTAGGCCCTGGCTAAGGTTTATGTTTTGAGTTGAAGTTAAGGTTAGGTCTAGGTTTTATGATAGATTTAGGAAGATTTATTACATTCAACTTTAGTTAGAGAAGGTGAGAGTCAGAAATGAACTGTTTAGCCATGAGTTTTTATTATATATTATAATTATTATATATATTAGCATCATTAGATGTTTGGACTGATTGCTTGACACTGGACACATTCACTTTCATGTAGCCTGCTGTTGAGGTAGCACACAAATGACATAAGAACAAGGCATGATTAATCTATATAGAGGAAATTTATGCTTTAAATGCATCACGCATAATTAATTACTATTATAATATTTACTGTTCTCTTAGTGACGCATGAGTATGAGTAATACAAGTAATATAATTCTCAAGTCAATAATTGTAATGCAAATGTAATTACCTTCTGTTGTAAGAAAAAGAAATCACATCACTGTAATGAGTTACTTTGTCCCATGTTACATCCAACACTGATTTTAATACATAAAGCCACATTCTTAAGAAGAAGGCACTTTAAAGGTTCTTTAAGGAATGCCAAAGAAGAACCACTTTGGTTCCTTCAAGAACCATGCTTGAAAAATAGATTTATGACTGTTAAGCTTATAAGAATCTTTTTCAGTATAAAAGAAAACCCAATTTAAAAGTTCTTACTAGAGGCACTTCATGTGGAGGTTCTTTGAACGTCTCACTTAGAAATAGGGGTTCATCCACAGAAAGGTTTTTAAAGTGGTTCTTCTGTTGCAGAATTATTTTTGCCACCTTTTTTTACAGAATATATTACAGCTACAATAACTTTTTATATTATATATTATACACACTAAAAATGATATAATGTTTCAAATAATACGTTTACAGTACATAAAACACAGATTATTGTTCTGTTAACCCACAACTGGAAATTCAATGAACTCTTACTACAATACCCAGCATGCCTTACACAATTACATCACACAATTGATGGGAATCCTTCTGGTGCTCAAAAAGTCCTGAATGCTAGCCACTGATCTAAGGGCTAATAAATACATGTGTGGGGCTTGCAAGCCTCAGTGATCTCATCTCTGTGGGTCATCTTTGTTAAAAAAAAAAAATCAGCCAGATAGGAAAAATATTCAAACAGTCCGCTCCGAAGTATCCACCCTAAAATACTTGTAGTCTTTCAAAATTAACTTCCACCTTCAAGACACATCATAAGAAGATTTTCCTGGCCTTCAAAGACAGAAACCACACTCTAGATTACTGTTAAACTGCTTTATAAGGCAAGCAGGCATGTTTACAACAGATGTAGAGACAGGTATATTTTTTCATTTTGGCTGGAGTGTCACTAAAGATGTGTAAGAGAACCTGGTCCAGGTCATTAAAGATGGTGACTATTTGAAATATTCAAAGAAGCATATCACTGACATTCATCCTTTGGTGAAAGTCGTTGGATGTCAGTCAGCATTGCTGGAAAAATGAGTTACACTGACACCCACTACAGCTTGCACTATGGTTATGTGATTCACCGGTGCTGCGTGTTCATTACGTGCTGGCGAGGAGCCAGCAGTGGATGGCCTGTGTCACTCTCCAGACCGCATCACATGCAAGAGGAGTCAGGTAGACTTACTCCATCTCATTAACCTTCCATAACTCCTCTCTCCTGGAGTTCAGGGAGGAGACGTGAACATGGCACTACAGGACTACCACCTTTTAGCCCACAGCCACTCCTCCATCTCCTCTTCTGTTCACAAACACAAGTGTGGCCAAAATGTCTCTGCTTGTTTCAAGGAGCTATGAGTGAGAAATCTGTATCATTCTCATCACAGTAGATATAAACTACAATCTCTGGCTGTTTTGGAGGATGACTCTCAGATGGACTATGCATTTTGATGAGCATAGTTTGATGAAAATGTGTATGATTTACGAATTGGATTTTTGTTTTGGGTGAGCAAGCACATCAGAATTTACACATGTTTTCTTTGTGTTTAAATGCTATTTTTATTGTGGTACATGTACCTGTTTGATATGCAGTGTAAATTGCAGTTGTTTGTCCCTCTGTTTTATCTCTGCACAGCTGTCTCCTTTTACTCATCATTACTCCCTAGCAGCTCAACACAGAGTCTCAACAACATCTACAAACTTGAGTTTCTTGACGCTATAAGCAGCTGTGTTAACACAGTAATTAAAACAATTATTAAGGGCACCACCAGTCAGTCATGGAATTTGAAACTGCAACCTTCCAGTTGATGGCTCACATCAACGAAACATGGGGGTAGTCATGGGCTGGAGGTTAGGGAACCAGCCTTCTGATCAGGTCACCGGTTCGATCTCCTGACATAACAGTGTAGATAGGGCTGCCCCCCTAGTGGTTGGATCCCCTGAGCTGACACTGCGGACAGGGCTGCCCCCTCTAGTGTGTGTTCACTAGTGTGTATGTGGTGTTTCACTGCATGGATGGGTTACATAGCAGAGGTGAAATTCCCCCATTGTGTGACTAATAAGGGTCATTTCATCTTAATGTCTTACTTAATGTAAGAGTAGCAGTTCCAGTCCTGGCCCTGGTGACCCACCTGCAAAGTTCACTGTTTTCCTTCACCTTATAATGCCTGATTCAAGTCATGAGCCAACTGTTCAGTATTTCTGAGTTGTGAGTGCAGAAAAAACAGAACTGTTCACTGTAATCCAGGACCAAAAGCCAGAACCACTGTGTTAAAGCAAGACAAAAAGTGTGCTCAGGGCCTCTATGTAGGTAAAAAATCTTATAAAAAGTATAAATAATTTGATAACACTTCATTTTATAACACATACATAAACATTGAATTACCTGAGCAGCTTATGTCAGTATGCGATAAGAAAGCAGATGTCTATGAAACACATAGTAAAGAAGCTTATGTCTTCTTCTTCTTCTTCTTCTTTCGGCTGCTCCCTTTAGGGGTCGCCACAGCGGATCATCTGCCTCCATCTTGCCCTATCCAATGCCTCCTCTACTTTCACACCAACCATCTCCATCTCCACCTTCACTACATCCATAAACCTTCTTTGAGGTCTACAACTTCTCCTTATACCCGGCAGCTCCATCTCCAACATTCTTTGCCCAATATCTCCACTATTCCTCCTCAACACATGTCCAAACCATCTCAACCTGGCCTCTCTGGCTTTATCTCCAAACTGCTCCACCTTCATTGTCCCTCTGATCTGCTCATTTCTAATCTTGTCCAGCCTTGTCACTCCCAACGAAAATCTCAGCATCTTCATCTCCGCCACCTCCAGCTCAGCCTCCTGTCTTTTAGACAGAGCCACAGTCTCCAAACCATAGTAAAGAAGCCTATGTATTGGCCTAAAATAAAGTGAAAGATGTTTGTTCTATTTATAACTATACTTATTTATATTCATTATGAAGCATCATTCTCATGCAACTGAGCTTATAACGCAGAAACCTGCACTCTTATCGTTTTTGGGTGCTATATAAAACCATATACAGCTGGGTTTCTGTCATAAAGAAGAATCATCTGACCAGGAAAAGAACCATTCATGCATTCAGTTGGTTCTTTGAGTGTTCATGGTTTGATTTAGAACCACTGCCTTTACTAAAGAACACTAGAAGAATTATTTAAAGGAATTCAAGGAGTTAAAGGAATTTTTTTGACCAAAATTAAGTAATTCTCCACTTACTGTAGTCGATTTGCCAAGATATGTTTGGTGCTTCTTTAGTCTAGCATGTTCAGCACTGGAGCTACAAGGCTAATGTTGTTAACAAATACTAGAAGTCAATAGTAACCAAAATGTTTTCCATGAATACCCATCCAGGTCTTCATTAAGGTTGCGCAGATTTTTTGATATGGTACAGAGCCTAAAGAATAAAATTTGATTATTTGCCAAACTATTCTGGGCAGTCATGGGCTGGAGATTAGGGAACCAGCCCTGTGACTAGAAGGTTGCTGGTTCGATCCCCTCGGCTGATGGTCCGTGACTGAAGTGCTCTTGAGCAAGGCACCTAACCCCCAGTTGCTCCCCGGGCGCTGTGGATAGGGCTACCCACTGCTCCAGGCAAGGGTGCTCACTGGCCCCTAGTGTGTTTGTGCATTAGTGTGCATGTATGTGGGTGTTTCAGTGCACGGGTGGGTTAAATGCAGAGGTCTAATTTCACAGTGTGCAAACAGTGAGAAATGGTTCAGTATTCTATTCTTTAAGAACACCATTTATCACCTCTGTGGAATATTCTAGTGACCTCATCATCATTATTTTGCTACATATGTTGCTGTAATTTTTCTTCTATCACTTTATTTAAGAGGGCATCTGTCATAAAACTCATACAGGATTTGCCACTTTTAACTAGACCTATGCATTATAAGCTCTTCTTAACAGAAACAAATCTGTCACAGTTTAAAGCTCCTAATGTCAACGCATGATATAAGCACTTTCAGTAGTTATGCATGTGTTCTAAAGTCCCTACGTAGTTCAAATAAAGTGATACCAAACACTTCTTAAATAACCAATGCAGTCTCCCCCTTACCATGTGCAGAGGCACGCAGGGTGCGGAGTCCTCATCCCCGTCCTCAATGGGCCTCCCCGCAAATGCCACATTTACTGTGCTGGTGTAGACCAGTCTGGAGATACCGCGCTCACAACACACTGCAGGACACACGCAAACAATAGCACCATGCTTTAAATGCTATACTTCTACCTGCCAAAGGAACCTTAGCTTTTGAATATGTAAATGTGATTAATAAAACAATATTAGTGTCACGCATTTAGCCGTCTCTGATGGGGAGATGGACTTCACCTTCCAGAAAGCTTTGGGAGATCACATGACTTATCATGTGACTTCGGACTATATCTTAGGAGAGGACTCAAACACTCAGGGTTCATTGGAGGATCACATGACTTTGCAACGGTCCTATCAGCGATCTCAATCCCCAGATTATTAACTCAGCCAAAGTGACTAGGAACAGAGTATTTAAGCCCATGCTTGGGATCGAGACTTTGCGAGATATTGTTCCCATGCAATTACTGAGTGTTTTTCTTCTGTCTTGTTTGCCTTTTTAGTGTTTTGACCATTGGCTACGTTTATCTCGTTTTCGGTCTCACCCTTCTGTACCTTTGCCTGTGTGGATTGACCTGTGTATGGACTTTTCTCTTGGACACTGACTTCGATTTGTGTTTTGCCCTGTTTTGGATTCTCTTGTTTACTGGTGATCTTATCATTACATCCGCAAGCGTCTAGTACTCTGTCCAAATGGTACAATTGGAAGACTAATATTGTTGAAACTGACTAAAGTAAGAGTAGATTTTGTGCATTATTTTGTGTTATTTACCTGTATTTACATGTATTTTGCCTGTAATAAAACATTTTTTTATATTCCATAATAAAGTCAGTCAACAGAAGAGTCCTATAACCTCACTCGTCACCTGACCACCCTGCTGGTGTATTGAAGAGAAATAAAAGCAAACTCACCGTTTATCATATTGTTGGTGCCACCAACATTCACAGATTCCACTTTTTCTTTCTTCAGCTAAGAGGCAGAAAGCAAGAAAAAATGATTAAACCTCTCTATAAAACAGCTGAAATAAGTGTATACTGACTTATCTGAAGTGTCCAGACCTGCTTCTGGACATCTACCCCACAGAGTTTAGTAGAAATAACAAACCAGCCTTGCTCCAGCGTTTAGGAAATTACAGATACCTTAAATTAGCTAAGAATAAACTCTTAAAGACCACAGATATCCAAAAGCATGGCTGGACACCACCTCCCTTATTTGAATTTAAGAAGAAAAAAAAGAAATATTAAAGAAATATCCTTTACAAACGCATCACAATAATTCTTCTTATTCCACCTACCAACAGTGGGGCAGGTTATTACCACTCTGCGTTTGACACAAACATTATTGTTTTGTGAGTAAGCAGTAGATTTCTACACTTATTTGTAAGAGACGGACATAAGCGTCTGATATAAAAGTTTGAAAAGCATAGCACAAACAAATGCCAAGTTACAGAGGCTGAGATAAAATGTTACAACCCTCCCATGTTTCCCCTGCTAGTAAAGCACAGAGACTGGCTTGTGTTCAGAAACACTGTAGCTGCCTAAAAGCATGCAGCATTTAGGCGGCTATACAGGGTGAAGCTTTCATGCAACTCCAGCTGCTTGAAACCTACATGAAACTAAGGTGCTTTTGAGTTGTATCATGCAAAGGTTTTTGCAACTCACTCGAAACATAACTGCAACAGTTTCAGCCACCTCAACGTTGTAGGACAAGTCAAACATTGTAGAGCACATATATAAAATAGCTATAATGCATTACATAACCACATTGAAGAGCATATGTTCAAACCACAACTGGCTCAAGGTTGGTAGTTTATTATTTTGTTAGTTTTCCGAGCCACAAACAGAAAGCTGTAACTAGAAGTGTTAACTAGCAAGCTAACAGCTGTTTAAATGGCTGCTTGAGCCGTCATTTATTCTCCTGTGAATAATCCAGTGAAGTACTGAAATATGTTTCATGCAACTTTGTTTTGGAATTGCTTCATGGTACTGTCAATTTGCACATAAATGATGTTGCAGGCAACTCACAACATGCAACTAGTTTGCATGAAAATGTGACCATGTAAAGCCAGCCCAAGGGTATGAATGGACACATTTTGAATGGTATTTATGTAACTTGTTCTATATACTATGTTTTATTTGGTAGAAAACTGGAATGCTCCATTATGTGCCAGTAAAAGCAATGAAAAAGATCTTTTAAGGCCTCAAGAAACCTTTGACTTTGTACTGTATACAGTCTTTACACATTGACAAGAGCTTTCATTATGCACAGCTCTCTTCAAGACACATTCTACTAACCTGCTCTGGGCCCGACATGCCATACGAAGCAGTGTGGAATATACAGTCCACTCCAGCACAGATTTTATACAGAGTGTCATAGTCGCGTACATCACCCTGCAAATATACAAGACAGACACAGGCTTACTTATTACACTCATCTACACACTACACACTTAAGAAAGATGGTTCTTCAAGGGTTCTTTGGTAAGGAAAATGGTTGTATATAGAACCATTTAATATGCAAAGAACCCTTTGCATGATTTAAGGGTTCTTTGCATCATGAAATTGTTCTTCAGATTGATGGAGAATGTGAATGTGTATGGTTGTATATAAAACCTTTTTTGAAAAGAGTTCTGTGTAGCAACAAAAAAGGGTTTTCTATTGATACAGGCTTGACAACAGTAGAAGAACCTTTACACAGAACCCTTTAAAAAGGGTTCTATACAGAATCATCTACAGCACATTGTCTCTTTCTTATCAACCTGAAGAACCTTTCAACCTTCTGGACACAAAGAACCATTAAATCATACAAAGGGTTCTTTGAGTGTTCATGGTTCTATATAGAACCATTTTATTTACTAAAGAACCATTGAAGAACCATTATTTTATACTATATGCTATAAACAAAGTCACTCATGCATGTAAAGAAATAATAATGATAGTAATAATGATAAGTATCCAATTGAGACCACCTTGCTGTTTTAGATGGAGAGTTTCTGGTTTTCTTACTTCTGTTTCAGACTAAATGTTTATTCCCCACACAAACCAAACAAATTCAATAAATCTCTAAACTGAAAAAATAAAGGACAACTGCAGTGCTTTTCAAACTAATTTCTGATTACCATGGACAATTCTAAAGCGTGCTCTTGTACATTTACTCTTACGTACGTGGAAGATGCTCTTACATTTTTTAAAACAGAGTTACAGAGGTGTAGCATTAGGAGTACTGCCAAAAGTCTTACTGGTGTAGCCCTAGCAGAGCATTGAACCCCAGCCTGCAGTAAGGGGGTAGTGGTGTTTCACTCAAAACCAATCCACGGTTATCAACCGTTTGCCACAGATTACTTTATAAAACATGTTCCCCTTTACTCTAGACAAAGGTGTGATAAGAAGGCCCAAACTTAACATTCTCATTAAAAGTTCCTGAACACTATAACTGTTTTAGTCCTTTCTACTTTAACTCTTTCATCAAGACACCTGAGTGCGTCAGCAGGCCGAGGGTCATAAAAACGCTGTCCTGAAACCCGAGGAAACACCTGTCCTGCTTTGCACCTGCCACTCTGCTGCTTCTGTTTCATCCAGCTGTCTAGCAGCCCTTTCTACCCCCTAGGCAACATTACCTGTAGGAATACAGCTCCATCAGGGATGTCCCAGGCTGGCTTGAGAAGGTCCAGCAGGATGACACTGGTGCCCTGCCTGGCCAGAGCCCTCCCCAGTCTGAAGCCGAAAAATCCTGCGCCCCCTGTCACCAGCACCTTCCCGCCCCCTCTGTGGGGCTGCTCGGGTCCCTCCAGCCTGCTGGAAGCTCTGCAGTCCGGGCTGCTGCACCACGCGCCCACCGCCCCGTTAGCTCTGTGTCTGACCGACGCTCCGGGCGTCCAGCTGCTGCGAGTGGTTGTCTGCGTGTGGTGCCCGTAAGTACCCAGCTCCAGCAGGCATGCGCAGGGCAGCTGCTCCACTTGACACAAGGACCCCTTCTCCTCCATTCAATGCACAGCTGGGTTCAGGTACCTCCTCTGTAGCCTAGAGGCCAAAGAGCGTGAACAGTTAACGAAAGGGTGACCACTGTGAAACGGATCTGCTTAAGAGTGAGTGAAAGAATGCATAATTCACTACTAAAGAGCTGTGCAGGTGAAGCCAAACATTTTCTTACACATTGGTCAGCCAACTGAGACCAGTACCATGAACTGCTAGTGTCCAGTTTATAGGAAATGTCTGCTTTGTGCTTCCACACTCTACCTTAGAGGTCCACTATATTAGGTGTACAGTTACAGACTGCAGCCCGTCCGTTGTCCACTGCCCTCTAGCCCAATCATCATTGGTCAGTAACAGTATCACTGTTGAGATTAATAGGGTGGTGGACCACTCTCGACACAGCAGTGTGACTGACGTTGTAGTGTGAGTGCTCCTGGTACAAGTTTATTGGATACAGCGGTGTTGCTGGGGTTGGAAGCGATCCATTGTCCAAAAATATTCAGGCAAGGGTGGCTTTGTGGTCAGAAACTGACCAATGAATAGCTGGAGGATGCATGCAAACTGTGCATAAATATGTGAGCCACAGTTTTCAACTGTACACCAACAAGGAGGGTTTATGAAGAAGGAATTTCTCATAATGTGGCCTGGGAGTGGATTCAGGCAGTTCATTCATTCCTCTGGTCAAATGATACACTTTGTTTATTGTCTAAGTGAAAATAAGTAAACACACAAGGAACAATCTAAATATGGCAAATTGTCTGCAAATTTTAGTTACCAATTTGTATTTGAATGAATGAACTTTGTCATTGCACATTGTACTTGTACACTTGCACAACGAAATTGAAGTACAAGCTTTTCTCGGTGAAAAGAAAAAGCAGAAAGAGAAAAATAAGATGAAATCTTTTAAAATACTACACAAATTTACACTCAACAAAATGTAAACAAAAAAATTGCACATGACGCATCAAACTTGAATTTTTCAGTTATAAATTGCGCTGGCCCATTGAAATGAACTGTGAATTGCATAGTATGACATTGCACCAAAACCCGATCAGTCACATGTTTGTATTAATCAGATCTGTCACATGTTTGTGTTTAACAGAGCTATGGCCCTGTTGTAAAAACTGTTTTTAATCTGTTTGGCCTTGTTTTTATTTGTCTGTAACATCTGCCAGATGGCATCAGTTCAAACATTCAGTACCCTGGGTGTGTGCTGTCTTTTTAAATCTGGTCTGCCCTTCTGAGACAGCAGTTGCTGTAGAGTTCCTTAAGGGTTGGTAGGGGATGTCCAGTGATTTTTTGGCAGTGTTGATGACCCTTTGTCTTTTTTGTGTGCCGTGGTGCAATTGGAGAACCACACAGAGATATAATAAGTCAGCACACTCTCCACGGAGCAGCGGTAGAAAACAGTCCTTCTTAAGATTGAGCCTCCTGATGATCCTTAGGAAGTGGAGACGTTGGTGTGCCCTTTTCACAACCGCTGAGGTGTTGGAACTCCATTGGAGGTCTGCGTCCATATGCACCCTCAGGAACTTGAAGGTGGATACCCTCTCCACGCACTCCCCATTTATCCAGATTGTCTGCAGATCTGACTTGCTCCTACTGAAGTCTACAATGAGTTCTTTAGTTTTGGAGGTGTTGATCACTAAGTTGTTGTCTGAACACCAACCTACCAGCCTTTGGACCTCCTCCTGGTATGCTGGTTCGCCACCATCGGATACAAGTCCAATTAGGGTGGTGTCTGGATGTTGTCTGGATGGCTACTAACACAGTCGTATGTGTACAGGGTATAGAGTAGTGGACTAAGCACGCAGCCCTGTGGAGATCTGGTGTTGAGTCTGAGGGTCTGTGGAGAGATTTGGACCAACTCCAACTCTCTGTACACGATCTGAGAGGACGTCTCTAATCTAGCAGCAGATGTTTTCTGAAAGACCAACGTCCAATAACTTAACTGCCAGTCTTTCCGGCAGTATGGTATTGAAAGCAGAGCTAAAGTCAACAAAGAGCAGCCTGGCATAGTGCCCCTTCACTTCCAGGTTGGAGATGGTGGTGTGGAGTGCTGTTGCTATGGCATCCTCTGTTGATCTGTTAGCTCTGTATGCAAACCGAAATGAGTCAAGTGTGGGTGGGAGACAGGACATGATGTGACGTCTAAACAGTTTCTCAGAACACTTCATGACGATCAGTGACAGAGCGACTGGTCAATAATCATTGAGGCTGCTGATGCTGGTCTTTTTAGGTACTAGTACGATTTTGGCTGACTTCAGACATGGTGGTATGAAGGACTGGGACAGTGATGCATTGAAGATCTTAGTAAAAATCCCAGCTAGCTGATGCTCTTTGAGGACCCTCCCAGTCACTCCATCCAGTCCCGCTGCCTTCCTAGGGTTCACCGCTCTCAGTGTGCACCTCACCTTGTGTTCCTGCACCGTGAAGCTGGAGCTGCTGCAGCCGGATGGTTTGGTTGCTGCGATCGCTGAACTTTCCACCTCGAACCGGGTGAAGAAGGAGGTTAACTCCTCTGCAAGCGTTGAGTCACCTACAGCCATTGTGGCATTGTTGTGGTGTATCTACACTCACTGACCATTTACGTCCACCATATAGGTGCACTTTTAGTTCTTCAATTAAAGACTGTAGTCCATTTGTTTCTCTGCATACTTCTCTGTCCCTTTTACCCTGTTCTTCAGTGGTCAGGACCCCCATGGACCCTCACAGAGGAGGTACTATTTGGGTGGTGGATCATTCTCAGCACTGCAGTGACATTGATGTGGAGGTGGTGAGTTAGTGCGTGTTGTGCTGGTCTGAGTGGATCAGACACAGCAGTGCTGCTAGAGTTTTTAAACATCTTCAGTGTCACTGCTGGACTGATAATGGTCCACCAACCAAAAATATCCAGCCAACAGTGTCCTGTCTACAAAGGGGACAAACAGGGTGAAAAAAGGGCTAACAAGGCATGCAGAGAAACTCTAGACAACAGTAGAAAGTGCAGCTATATGGTAAGGGAAGCTTATAAAATGGCCTATGATTGTAGAAACAAGGGAGGTGTTTATAATGAAGTGGTCAGGTGGTGTGTCTACCTATGGACTCCCTTAAATTACAAAAGAGACAGTGAGTGTGGTTTAAACCAGAAATGAGCGGAAGGAGCTGGAAGTGAGGATTTTGTTGACTGTAATGGCCCAAAAAATAACATAATTATATGGGCTGTAAATTGGACAACCAATCAGAAGTCTAGAGTTTGAAACAAGCATGCTTATTGGCTCACTGATGCTGATAAGGTATTGAATTGTGGCATTGAATGATATGGAATTGTTCAGGACTAAGAAGTACTTAAGTAATACGGTCAGTACCATATAAGTATTGGATTTTGAAACCCCTGCCTAATCATAAATAAACCATATAGATCAACAGACAAATGAAATGTCCCTCCCCCTTCAGTATAATCCAGAAAAGCACAGCTTTCCCAAACAGATAAAGGGAAAAGGATCCAGCACAATCATGAGAGTCCCATTAGTGATTCCATTAGTGATTCCTGCGTACAGGCATCATTATCTACACATTATTCTGTACTAAACCAGGAAGTCAGGTGATGTTATAAATGTTACTCGCTGTTGTGAGGAATGTTGAAAAAATTACACCGGAGCGCTGGTACTGCAACAGAGCTGCAACACTTTTAGAATTAATGCATAACAATGTAAGCAAAATCATTCAGGGTGGTTTGACGTTTCTACAGAAAGTTAGTGAGTCAGAATTGTTACCAGTGGTGGTGATAGGAACCAGACGTTTTATTCCTCAAAAACTACCTCATATACAGTGGTTACAAGTACACTGCGTAATGACATTGTTTAATGATAGATTCAAGATAAGGTTTTTGGTCTAAAACATATTTTTAAAAATATATTCATGGCAGAGAGATGCATGGCATTGTAAAGCAAAATAGAAAACTTACCCCAAAAGTTACCCCAAACACATCTTTGAGGAAAGTTATTACATAACATGGTTATGACTACATCACCTGATGCCTGAGACACTGGTTTATGGTACTTCTGATGTTTTAAGAGGTCGATATGTTTCTCTGTAGTCATTTCACATTAACCCACTCAATATGACTTCATTTACATCTCGGTGACTGAACTATACAGACATTTGAAATGCCCCTTTAAGATAAAGCCCTCCCCCAATAACACACAGTATTTGTTTGTCACACATTTCATTCTATTTTAAAGTACGTCTTCACTTACGTACGTGGTACATTGTTTTACCTCACAGCTGAAATGACTGAGCACTGCAGCTTTAGTCCAAAAGAAAACAACCACCATGCATAGACATTACAGTAAAAATGGACACAGAATCCATATTACAGTGGTAGCCTCATCAGTACGCTGTCAGAAAGAAAAGGGTAAAACATTTCTCAAATAAAATGTGGTACAGTTGTGTTACCTAACTAAAGGTACTGAATGTGATTGTTTCTTCTTCTGAGAGGGTATAACACATCTGTGCTGCTGTTAAACACGGTTCATAAGAAATACCATCATTTTTAAATGGTATGGTAAAATATGCGCAAATACACAGGACTTTTATTTTATTGTGACTCATCAGACCGCTGTTCAAAACCCTGCAGGCTCAGTCATCACTTTAGCCTGAACCTACACCTGCGCCGAAATATTAGCCTAATAATATTAACAGGGCCAGACCCACCCCTCAGTGAAAGTAGTGTTATTTCAATAAAATATTTACTCAAGTAAAGTAAAACCAGCACCAAATAACCGCATGAGCAACATGAACTGGAGTTCTGAGTCCCTAAAACTGAAGAAATGAAGAGTAGCTTCTTAGCATATATAACGCCGTTTAGCATGTGCGCTAAAGGGCGCTGGCTTTTATTTTAGTCTCTTTTTGGTCAAAAATGCTGAAGCTCCAAAGTGAGAGGTGTGAACAACAGTAAAGCCGCTCAGGAGCCAAATTAATAGAACGGAATAACATTAAATCCAACAGGAAGGTAGCTAAATGCTAATAAATGCTAAGGAGAAAGATGGCTCCTTTAGTCGCCTAAAGACAAAAAATTATAATAATAATACAATAAAAGTATATAATTGTATTACACTTAAATGTGTATTAGGGCATATAACTGAGTGAATGAAACTAGCTACTCCTCACAAAATAATAACAATTATTTTTAAATAAATTTTTCTACATTTATGTGGATCAAAATGTCTTTACGTTGTTTTACACTGTTTACACTGAAATATAGTCATTTTATTTACCTACTCGTGTATTCTGAGTTTTTGTTATGTGACGATGATGGTCAAAGAATAGTCAGTCTGTAAAAAATAAATAATAATAATAATAAAAGTCTTAGGAGACGATGCTGCCTTAGAACACCCTTCATGGATCCCTCCACCATGAACGGATTACAACCGCGTTTTAGATCAAAACTTTATTACAAAAACTGCCGTAAAACAGCGTCTCGGACATCAGGCAGTGGATTCATCACCATTTCATGGAACATCTTTCTGTGAGGGAGCATTTAGAGGTGGACGTCTGGTTCCTATCACCGGCGCTGTGAGCTATTCTGACTCTGTAGTTTCTCTATAGAGAAGCATTTCACACCAAACTGCTCTGAACGATTCCGTTAACTAACAAACAAACAAACAAATGAATAAACAAATAAATAAATAAAAAATACTAAAACGATGGAGTTCCCCTTTAAACGGTTTGCGCTCTTGACGGTATTATAACTGTAATATTAGCCTTAGCGTTCTTCACTAGATCTGCCTTTTCTGACTAAACAGGCGACCTGTTTGGTGTAAAACCGAGGAAAATGGCTGTAGTATCGTTTCAGCCCAACTGAGTTTTATTATAGCAAGTCACAGAATCGGGCAGCCAAAGTGAATTTAAAATGAGTTTGTCTCTCTTGCGGTAAATTATCCTCGGAAACACCGAATTTGGCACTAAATACAATTTATAATCAGTTTATCAGCAAAAGAATGTATCTTTACATATATAAATACATACATACAACTACTTTACCTTGCAGTCCCTGGTAATGTGGTCCTGGATCTCTCCAGCAACTGCCTGCATGGCACCACATCCCGCTGCTTTTCTTCTATACCCCGCACCTCTTCATCACCTGAGCCTCCTACCGTAAAGCTCCTAGAACAGGAGAACCTACTGCACCTGTCAATCACCTGGAGCTTCACCTGAGCCCCCTACTGTACAACTGAGAGAACAGGAGAATATACAGCACCAGTTAATCATCTGAGCTTCACCAGAGTCCCCTACCATAAAACTGAGAGAACAGGAGAACATACAGCACCAGTCAATCACCTGAGCCCCCTACTGTAAAGCTCAGGGAACAAGAGAATATACAGCCCCAGTCCATCACCTGAGCCTCCTACCATAAAGCTCAGAGAACAGAAGACCATACAGCATCACTCAATCACCTGAGCTTCACGTGAGCCACCTACCATGAAACTCGGAGAACAGGAGAACACGCAGCACCAGTCAATCACCTGAGCCTCCTACCGTACAGCTCAGAGAACAGGAGAACATACAGCACCAGTCAATCACCTGAGCCTCCTACCGTAAAGCTCAGAGAACAGAAGACCCTACAGCATCACTCAATCACCTGAGCTTCACGTGAGCCGCCTACCATGAAACTCAGAGAACAGGAGAACACGCAGCACCAGTCAATCACCTGAGCCTCCTACCGTACAGCTCAGAGAACAGGAGAACATTCAACACCATTCAATCACCTGAGCCTCCTACCGTAAAGCTCAGAGAACAGGAGAACATACAGCACCATTCAATCACCTGAGCCTCCTACCGTAAAGCTCAGAGAACAGAAGAACATACAGCACCATTCAATCTCCTGAGCCTCCTACCGTAAAGCTCAGAGAACAGAACATACAGCACCATTCAATCTCCTGAGCCTCCTACCATAAAGCTCAGAGAACAGAAGACCATACAGCACCATTCAATCTCCTGAGCCTCCTACCATAAAGCTCAGAGAACAGGAGAACATACTGCACCTGTTGAATATCTGCACCTTCACCTCAGCAATCTACTAGAAGTTCAGAGAGTGGCAGATATCGATGACCATCTCAGCTGTCATTTAAAAGCACAGAACAAAATCATTCTTTATATTATTCTTATACAAGAAACAAGACACCTCCTTATTTTCTTTTTGTCCTTGTTGAGACTGTTGAGGAATTCTTTTTTATAATTTATGATCATTATTTAATTAAAACATATTTACAATGAGTAAAAAAAAAGAAATTATGAAATCATACTGGATACGGCAACTTCTGTAACCTAAACAGCATAGTTCAAATACAGCTGAACACAAGATGGTGTACAAAATGATTCTAATATATTCATCCTGTGCAAATTCACAAGTTCATACAATTACGCATAATTAGTTGAAAGCTGTACTTTTTCAACAGTAAAACAGAGCTGTAGATGATTCTGAATTAATTATAAAATAAAAATTAATCTAAATCACATTTCAAAACAGATAACGACAAAAATACCACTATAAAAAGTATGTCTTATGTAGTTTATAGTATTTAAATCTGCAATACTGTACAGAAGTCACAGTCCACTCCTCATTAAATTCCACCCGTCCATTAAAAGTGAAAAAGGTTTTCTTGCAAGAATGAAAAAGATGAAAAAACAAATTTCAGCCGTTGGTTCTTTTGAAGGAAAAGGCTTTTATTAAGTTCCAAGTGACAAGTTGGCATCCGGATTGCTAAAATTGCAAAGATTCAACACATTACATCAGTTTTTATAATGTTTTTCGAATATGGTTAGTGCCCCTCCCCGGGGTATTTCCTTCACTCCTCCTCTCTGACCATCGTAGGGTTCCCATTGGCTATCATTATATTTGCTATGTTAAATTGACTTTTTGACACCTGTACGCTTTGTCTGACGAGGACTATTTTTATGACTTCTCCATAATGGATTTTTTTAATTATCTAAGAGTTACGACCCGTTTCTGCTCATGGCTTATCTATCTCCTATTTCCTACATGCAGGTGTCTGCTTATCTATCTCCTCACTAAAAGCTGTAGCTTGTTTTTAATGAACAGGCAGTATTTCCTACATGCAGGTGTCTGCTTATCTCTCAAGGCTTTCTAAGCAGTGCCTGGCACAAACACTCCTCACCTAAAAGCATCAGGCCTAACTTTTCCTACCTGAGGCTGCCTGGGCCTATCTGACTCAGTTAGAAATGTCTCTATACTCTATTTGAATCATTTCTAAATTAATGATTGCTGCAAACCTTTTATTCATTATAACTCAAGGATATATTTTATCAATAAACTCATCTAATATCAGATATAAAATAATCCACTTGCATATTAAAAAGCAAAGGAAATGTGTTAAAAAAAAACGGAATGTAGAGAAAATATGTAGACAAAGAAAACGTTCCCAATCAGATAAACAGCACAACTCAGCACCATGAGTCTGAAAAGATGTATAGCTGTCAAGAAGCTGTTATTGAGAAAAGAGAAAGGACAAAAAAAGCACATTTGCAAATCAAACGAAGAACAAAGGGCTGACCACCCCAGAGTCCAGAGCTCAACATCACCAAATGTGTTTGGGATTATTTGGATTGTAAGAAGCAGAAAATTACGACTTCTAAAACAGAATTTTGGAGGTGTGGAAAAGCATCCCTAAAGTTTTAATTGAAAAATTGAAAGCAGGTCCCTTGAAAAGAATGGAAGCTCTAATCAAGACAAAGAGTGGATGCAACAATACTGAAAAATTACATTATGACATTATTTTTTGTTGTTAAGGCTTGAGTGTATTTTTCTGTTTAAATGTTTTTTCATTTTTGTCCTGACACTGAAAATTTTACAGAAATAAATGTATAGTGGTCTTTGACCTTTATACAGTACATAAAATAACAACAAAAAGATTCACCTGAAAAATGATGAAAAACATTTGAATGGTAGTGTCAGTTCAGTTACCGAGCCAGAGCACACACACACATATGCCCCCACACAAAGCAGTATCGGAACAGTAAACTTCATTAAATTAAGCTCATGATTTAAATTTTCTACAGTCTAAAATTATGAACTTGGTATGCTTTGGAATTCTGTACAGTGGTTAGACTGCTTCTGGATTCTTCGCCAATATAATTTCCCTGTGGAAACAAAATGAAAGTGAACTACAGCATGATTAAATACCACAAACATCCGACAGTTCACATTTACTCATGGAACATGCGTGTATGGATATATAATAAACAAAGAAGAAGCAATCATTGAATGGCACACAAACCTGAACGCTTTGGCTTGTTTCTGGAACATTTTCAGCTTTTCAATCTCTTCTCTTAGTCTCTTTAGATCATCACCTTCAAATACTGGAAGCGCTGAATCCTTAGGTTGGGAATACAAGTCTTAAGTCACTCAGTATAAAGGACATTTGTATTTGCATTTACCTTGTTTTACTTGATTCTGTTGAATAACATTTAAATATTTTAAATGCCTGTATCGATAAGCAGAAAATCCCTACATACTTGTATCAAAGAGTACAGTGTTAAGCCAGGCATACACTGTGCGATTTTAGAAATCTTGTACTTAGGTGATAATTCACACCGTACGTTTGAATCGCCCATTGTGTTCAGGGCAACGCCTGTGGTTTATATACTCACACTGTACAAAAACACTCAGTCCAACTGACATGAGACTGCACATGTAACGCAGCTCCTACAGACAGCTATGTCTACAGACAATTTCCAATAAAGCTGTCATTCAAAACAACATGCTATGCTTTGGAGTTCCGGGCAAAAACACTAGCTTAATCTCAAGTGGCTCCCTGCTCCCTATATAGTGCACCACATATTAAAACAGTTGCTCCTACACCCATATAGTGCATCACATATCTAATAAATAGCTTTTTGGGATTCAGCTGTGTGTGCAGAATTACATAGCAGACAAACAGTGTACTATTTTGGTGTAGAAGCCAGAACTTAAGAGCACTACATACGAAGGAGAGGGCCATTTGAGATACAGCCTTTGAGAAACCACTATAACAGCTTTGCAAACTTGTGCCACACTGTGCACTGAAGCTAAAGAACAGGTGGTCTAGTGACAGTGAATTTACCATATTTACCATAGCAAATTTATTTATACCTATACTCCAATGGACAGCCAATGGCGGCGTCCAAGACGGCGCATGCACAGACGCAGCGGCTGGAAGCTCTCCGTTACGGTGCTTTTGTGTTTTTGTGTATGTTTGTTCGTCAACATCATATTTAGTACCGCAATCCCTACCTACAGCCGGCAGGATCTTCTATGTAATTCACTCTCAAGTCGAGATCACGAAACCAAGTCGTTCTTTGTATTACGGGCTTTAATCACACAAAGCATGATAGTGTGCCGTGAGAACTGTTAGACATACAGAAAGAAAAAACAAAAAAAACAACTTATTTCCATATAAAGACTTCAAAGGAACAACGCGACCGTACTGTTACATGAAATTCGTCACATTACATCTTTACACTCTTACAAAATTACAGTAACAGAAAACACTAAATGTACCTCATTGGCCGCTTTCCCTTGAGAGAAAATTAGAAATCTTCAGTCCTTAAACGCACTATGCACTTTATCCAATCTTCCTTAATCATTGCTGATCTTAGGCAGAGGAATCAGCGAGGTGTCTGCCTGCTAGCTTGGTCCAGCATGTTACAAGTATAACCCTCAAAAGTAACACCCTATCAAACCGCGGCAGCAAACTTTGGTTCCCCCCTATCAAAACAAACAATATACATGAAATATATGAAATTATGCTTGTAATATTTAACTATTTTACTAGAAATGTATGTATTTATGAACTCTATATTTTTTAACCTAATATTTATTAATCTATTATTTATTTGTTTATTCTGACTTCGATGGCAGCTACATTCTAAGTATTGGATTACTGCATAACCAGGCCGTTACCAGTGAATTTCTGCACGTGCACAGCATACCGAAGGAAACAACCCCACAAGCCAGCACTACCCAGTGTCTTCCTCACCAACGCAAGAGCCATCACCAACAAACTGGACAAACTGAATCTGCTGATTTCCGCTAACAAATTAATCGATGACTGCTGTATTTTGGTCATTACGGAGACGTGGCTGTCCTGGACTCACTCGTCCCAGATGTAGCCACTAAACTAACAGGCCTTACAGCATTTCGCTGGGACAGAAACAAAGACTCCAGTAAATCAAAGGGAGGAGGGTTATGCAATTACGTCCATAACAGCTGGTGCACTAATGCCAAAATCATTGATAGACACTGTTCTTCTGATTTAGAGCGCCTGACAGTTAAATGCAGGCCCTTTTATATCCCTCGTGAGTTTAGTGTTGTCATGGTAACCGCTGTTTACATTCCACCGGACACTAACGATAGCATAGCACTAGGCTACCTGCTCAGTGCCATTAGCTCACAACTGAACAGCTATCCTGAAGCAGCTCACATTATAGCTGGCGATTTTAATCATGCTGGTTTAAAGACAGTTCTCCCCAAATTCCAACAACACATAAAATGTACTAGCAGGTGGAGAAAAACATTAGACAAGCTCTACTCAAACATCAAGAACAGTTTTAAACCAACATTATTGCCACATCTGGGCCAATCAGATCACTGCTCCATATTTTTAACTCCTGCATAAACCCTCCTCAATAGAAAATCTTAACCCATCAGAAAGACTATCAAGACATAGCCTGAAGGAGCTTTCTCACAGCTGCAGGACTGTTTTGAAAGGACCAACTGGGATGTCTTTGAGGATCAGGACCTGGAGGAGTACACATCATCTGTACTCTGCTACATCAAAAACTGTGTGGACAATGTTACAGTGGACAAAGACACCAGGGTGTACCCAAACCAAAAGCCCTGGATGACAAAGGAGGTCTGAATTCTCCTCAAAGAGTGGAATGCTGCCTTTAGGACTGGTGACAGGGCCCTCTACAGTGCGGCTAGAACCAATCTAAGGAGAGGCATCAAGGAGGCCAAGACCACCTACAAGAGGAAAATTGAGATAATTGAGACAGCAGGTGTGGAAGGGCATTCAGAACCTCACCAGTCACAAGACCAGAAGCGGCACAACAGTTAAAGGCGACGCCTCACTGGCAGAGGAAATTAACTGATTCTTTGCTCGCTATGAGGTCAAAGCAGCGGAGACAGACACAAGACCTTCACCAGTTTCCCACAACCACATCCTCACTGTGCAGGAGCATGAGGTGAGATATGTGCTCAGGGCAGTGAACCCCCCGAAAAGCTGCTGGTCCTCATGGTGTGACAGGAAAGGTGCTGAAGGTATGTGCAGACCAGATCTTTAATTTGTTTAATTGTTTTGCATGTAGAAAGTGCTGTTGGATTGCTGCTCAGTTTCGTTGTACACTGTGCAATGACAATAAAGGCATCTTATCTTATCTATGGAGCAAAGTCAGCATAAAAAGTGCCGCAAATGTCAACTTTTTTGCCTCTGAGTAGGAGCAGTGGTTGTGCTTGTTTTTGTGTAGGAGTGGTAGTTGTGATTTATTGGGCATCATTTGCCCTCTCACACTGCATGGCAAACGACAGCCAATGAAGCTTAAATTCGGCCCAGTCATGAAATTCAGTTGGCGCCAACCAAATCAGGCTTAAAATAGGACAGTGTATGCCTGCCTTTATGAAAAAGCTTGGATACAGTCATGTAATACCATACTTACAATTTTGCTCTCATAATTTGAACAGCTTTGTTCAGCTTACCTCTACCTCACTGAAGTTGCTGGACAGGAGTTCCTTGGCTGCGGCTGTGTCTGTATGTGAAGGCACTTCGTGGAATCGGCCTCTAGTTTTATGGGCCAGGCTCTTCAGAAATTCCCCAGCTATGCTGTCAGGGGAAATAGTAAGTACAATGTCCAATTACACACCACAAATGCATGGAGATCCAGTGCAGCCATACATTTTTTTTTTTATTTCTTCCTCTTATATAAAGTATAGATCACAATCCGATCTGAGTCTGTCCCCCTGAATTGTGCTCCCAGAGTAGCTGGCAAGTGCAAGCAAGCTAGCGAGCAAAATTCATCAGCATGTGGAACTGGGCCAATAAGGGGTGAAATATGTTCTTAATAATGTTTGCTTGCTCAAAATAAATAGTTTGTAACAAATAAAAAAAGGTTTTCAGCTGTGTTGTTCTTTACAACAGCACTGAGAAATCAAAAAAATTCCTCCAAAAAATGGCTCTGCAAACTTGTGTATGTGTGTGTTAATCCAGTTTGATTCAGCAGAGCATTTTCCATTGTAGAAACACAGTTTGACTGGGCCATGGGCCAGGAGATTCTTTACCACAGTAGCAGAGCTTGACCAGGTCATGAGCTGGGACACTTTTCACAGAAGTAGCGAAGTTTAATGAGGCCGTGAGCCGGGACACTTTTCAGCACAGAAAGCAGAGTTTGACTGGGCCATAGACCAAGACATTCTTTACTGCAGTAGGTTTGACTAGGTCGCAATCAGGGACACTTTTTGCTGCAGAAGCAGACCTTGATTGGGCCATGAGACAGGTGACTCTTCACTGTAATAGTGGAGGCCAAGCTGGGTGACTTTGCATCGTGACAGCAGAGTTTGGCTAAGCCACGAACTGGGCGACTACACTGTGGTTGGGAGAGTTTTTCAGTGGACGTGTGTGAGTGTGTATGTGTCAGTGTGGGTGTATGTGTGCGTTTGTGTGTTTTGTCTGACGCTGATTTGTAATACCCATTTGCAACAATTACATTGATCTGATCAGGAAAAGGCCAACCACAAAACAAAGTATTTTGTAGCCCACCTGTCTTGGCAGTTGAGTGCGATGGTGTGAACAACAATGTTTTTCCCAGCTGTCAGTCTCTCGGCCTCTTTTAGCACTAGACTGCAGCTGCAGTCAAACCTACCATCAGTGATCAGGTATACACCCAACGAATCTTCAAACGCACACCCTGCCTGATGAGAGCATTAACACATATCAAAAAAACTATATACATTACTAACAGGTGAATATAAGATTTGATTTGTTACCTCAACGCCTAGTTAATAAAAGTATGTAAAAAAAAGTTTGTCCTAAGCTTTAAAAAGTAGACTTTTTTCTTTGTATTGTTCTTTCATTTATTTGTTTGTTTATTTGTTTGTTTGTCCCTGTGTTTTGGCATTTATGTCACTGTTCATGCACAAGCATGGACCAACACAGCTGGCTGTGGTCATGACTACAAAGTATTAGATGCTGCATGAGCCACTGACTGCTGTTAACACATCAGTCCTCTGTATCTGTAGTGAGCTCAGTCACATGAAATTTATGACTCACTGGCTCAAATTTTGTTCTTGAAGCAAGCATGAGCATAGAGCAAAAATGGCAAGTTTAAGGACTAACGCCAGTAGAGGTACATGCACCACTGAGGTACTAATGTTAATGACCTGACCAGGTTCTATAATACTGCTACGGATGTCAAAAAGTGTCAGCGCTCCTGGTATGCTGGGTCATTGACAGGCAAAGCGTTTTTACCTGTAATGCGTGTAAAGTGGAGGTGCTTCCGTGGGTGCTGAGCTGACCCAGCCACTGTACTGCCTCTTTACACCGCTCCTCTGAGGCCTCCACCAGCTCCGCCTGCCACACCCGCACTTCTTTGGAGAACGCCACCATGCTAAACCTAACAGCAGAAGCAGTGTACACTGTAAGCAATGTGTACACTGCACATACACTCGGGACAGGGGCATAACACTGGGCAGGTCCACCCACATGAAGTATAAAAAGAGCTCAGTATTTGCTGTATCATTCTAATCCCATAATACAGAATGACAATTAGCATTATAATAGTGCTCTAGGTAACCATTTTTTTATTGCTTTAGTAAAGAAAATAAGTTTTGCTTCTGAAAGTATATTGTGCAAAACTTAAAGCGGTGGTCTGGAGAAAAACTCATTTACTTAAAAATGGACAAACGTCCACTGAAAAGCTGAGAACAGAAACAGCAGCTGTGCTAAAGCCTTGATTTTGTCCATACTTTGGTCCATTTATACAGATGACCATATGCAAATAAATCATACAGGGTCAGAGTCCACATATGCAAGTCTATTAATGCAATAACTTCTTAAGCGCAATAAAAAGCAGAGTAAAACATCCTTACCCATGGTAAAGTCAATGTAATGCACAGCCCCAAGTAACTTAATACTTTGAAAAAGAGTGACAACATGAAATGATAAAATACACATTTTTTCAATAAATAATTCAAGCTTTAATTCATCTAAATAAGCAATTCTTCAAATCAAAAATCGAATTCCTTTAGAGTATGCCAAGCAACCATCAACTGCTTAAGCAGAATAAAACATTTCCATCATTGTGTACTGCAGCGATTTCATGAACCCATTGATTTTTGTTCATACAGTTATGCAAGTATAATAATATAGCAGTGTTTAATGCAAACATTTTCACCTTGTGAGTAGTTTTTGCTCACCAAATGATCACCGCCACAACAGTTCTAATGTCCACTAGCGCCTACATGCATTTACCTGTGTTGTGATAGCAGCAAGCCAACAGCCTCACATTCATTTTCCCACACTGGATTTAATACTACTTAAGACATAAATATTTAAAGCCTGTAAGACATTTAACTAACGTATTCTTTACTTTTTACATTATAGATTTATAGTGAATCATTCTGTAACTACCTCAGTTCAAAGCCTACAAGTACAAGCCTACATAAGTTTAGCCCAGTTTGTTTAGGCCTAGTTTTTGAGAAAAGACGTTAATTTAAACAAAATCAGGTTCTTACTTTACCTATCAGCACTCAGTGATTTATGTGAGCAGCATAACAATCTACTCATAGCACAATGGGTATAAGTGACTAGGAGCAATAATACAGAATTCAACTGTTGTGAGGCAGTAACTGTGTGCATTTATCAAGTATTTAAAATGGCTTTGAACACAGTTCAGCCAATAAGATTTTAGCTGTTTTGTACCTGGCGGTTTAACAACACCTCCGGGTTTAGGCAAGTTTATAATGATTTAGACATGCAGACTGAACAATGCGAATTTGTGAAATGAAACTTCCATTTGTTGTTAACTACGTCTGCCTTATAACGTCATATTTGGTTAAAAGGAAAATTGTGTATATGTTATTTTTGGGCAAACTGTTGCTTTAAATAGGCACAAATAGACTGTCTTTGTAATAGTGGAAACTGCATTTGTATATTGCTATTTCAGGTAAACAGATTATTTCCGTATTATGTATTATGCACAAAACTCACCTCACACTGTTAGTATGCAACTGCTCCCAGATCAGTGACGCCAACTCTTTCTGTAGCTTGGGCAGACAGGGGGCCATGGAGCCGGACATGTCCAAAAGAACACAAACGGCCTGCTCCAGGACACAGCCAAACATACGTCTGCTGCCTAGAGGAAAAAGACAAACCTTCAGTTTTTAGAGGACTGTTGGTCTGGTCTGCAGCACATTTAATACAGGGAGCTTGTGTGCACTTGTTTAACGTTCTAAGGGGATTTAGGGTATTAGGAGTGTTCAGAGTACTATATCTGTATTAGGGATGTACGGTACTGTACTAAAGTCAGAGACAACCCTTAGTCTAATCAATTTCTAGTTAAACCAGGAGTATGTATGATATAGAACAATTATAGTATATAGTACAATTATAGAAATAACAACAGAAACAGCCAAATGTCACATTTTGCGGTATTTTGCCATATTCTCTACTGGTAGAACACCAGTAACTTCTTTGTTTCATTTAAAATGTTTCTTTTTTGTTTTTTATTTAATTTCCTCAGTAACGGCTTCATGACAACTACACATTGCCATGCAGTAGCTGTACTGTATAGTTTAAATGTTGATGTTTCCACAATAACAAATCTTTAAGCAAGCAATGGATTTTGAACTATTACTTTCATTCTGTTAGTGCTGTGGTTTAGCCTAGTGTTCTGCATTCTGTAAACATCTACCTGAGAGCAGCCACTGCATCCTCTGAGCATAGCGCTGTAGAACCCTCTCAGTCTGAAGCAGGTACTGCTTTAACTCTCCTGGGCTCAGCAGCAGGTGCCGCACACATCCCTAACAACATAGAAAGACAAACAATAAATACTACATACAACCACACATGCAATCATGTATCAGTAACGTCAGTTGTACAACATGACATCATCTGGGCCAAGATGCCTGACTCAGGCTCTGGAGTCCCATTCATCTCATTAACAAATGATCAACACTGTGATTAAGTCAATCAGCTGTATTAGAACATGAAAAACACTAAGCAGTGCAGGTGCTGTTTCCTTCAGGACTAGTAATAATTTCACTCATCTCTATAGTACGACAATGAAGTAATTTAAGACTCAAATCTTGCTTTTTTTTCCATCATAGTTTCTCAGATAGACTATACAGAATATACTCTAAAACTGACATACTAACTAGCTACTCACTCCTCATAATTGAAAGTTAGTGATTTTGAATTTGCTAAATTTCCGCATAATTCACTGGTTAATATCTAAACAAAGTCACTCAGACTAGTTTGAAGTGGGCTGTTTTAGAGAAATTTACCAAGACAGAATTTTTCAGAGCAGAGGTAATAGGAACCAGACGTCTGAACAGTTTAATGCTTCTAACATAATGTTATTACATAAAAATATTTCAAAACACAGCCTGATGCCTTTTTTATAATAGTTTGATGACAAGGTTTCAGCTTAAAACACATTTTTAAAATACATGCAGGATGAAGAGCTAAAATCAGGAAAGGACACCATGCCCAAAGACTTTACCACTGTTTTAGTGTTATCAACACTGAATGTAAAAACATTGGAGACATATGTAGGTTCTCTGGCTCATTTTGGATAGCAAATAAAATGGTTACATTTATATTGTGGATATCATGACCCTACGGCTATAAAGAAATCAGAGTCTGTAAGTTTCTCTACAATGTATCATTTCACTGCAGACCTCTCTATATGACTTTATTTACAGCTTAACAACAAAATTTTGTAGAAATGTTAAAAAAACAGTGGAATTCCTCTTTAATAAAGCTACATGTGGCTACTATTGTTATCATGTTATTACTCTCCTTTGCCTTTTGCTTTGTTGCTCTCCAAGCAATTCTGTGATCATTTAGACTAGATTTGTTAAAGAATCAGATTAAATACTGGCTATTGGATCAGTGCAACCTCTACTTCACACTATTATTTTAACTTACATTTAATTGTACACTAGGAAATATGGTGCAGTACTTTGCAGACACGCTTTTAAGGACGGTCCGCACCAATTTCTTCCGGTGGGTACACTCAGGACCAGACACTAGCTTGTGGAGGTCTAGTTTCAGACTCCTAATGCCAAATTGTTTCAGCCACTGCAAGGAAGCAAGCAGAAACATGGTTACAATAAACCAAGAGGTACTAAAAATGATAAGTCAATTAAAAATTCCATTATTCAATTAATGCTTATTAGTAACATAAGACACTATGGAGTGCAGCACCTGTTTAGTGGAACAGATGTCCTCATGTTTAGGAAGTTTAAAGGTGCTGATTGTCTTCTGCATACTCTTCGGTTTTAGATATGTCTTAAAAACTGCACCTGGAGTACAAAAAAATGAGTTATAATATGGACCTGCAAGAAGAACAACCAAAGTACAATAACTTTTCATTTAATTTCCTGTCATTTGATATGCAGAAGAATGGGCCACAAAAAGACAACAATTTTTCCTCTGAATCAAGAAAGTGGAAGAAGCACTGTGGGACTTACCAAGGCTGCCATTCTCCAAGTAGAAAACAGAATGGGATATTTTAGCCTTCTTCTTGTTGGCAGAGTTTATTGGCCTGGCTGCTTCCCAACTGTGCACTGGATGTGCTGAAAACAGCAACAAAAATACCCTTAAAAATCCATACACAATGTGCCCTCCAGGAGTGAAAACAGTTTTTTTCATTTATTGCAAGTGGGACATCCAAAGAAATAAGTAAACACTAGACAAACTCTATATGTCCAAAAGTTTGAAGACATCTAACATTTAACCTTTACTTTCATTTACACATCAATATAGTGAATAGATTAGGTCGCTCAGAAGCAGCTGCATATGAGCCTAAGGTCTCTATGCCCATTCCCAAGCATAAGCTATCGACAAAAGAACCCCAGCACTGGGCTGTGGAGCAGTAGAAATGCATTTTCTGGAGCAATGGACCTCCAACCAACAACTTTGGAATAAGCTGAAGTGGTTCCAACTTCCAGACAGTCACTCACACACTCACACCCAGAGGCAATTTTAGCATGTCCAATTGGCCTAACTGCATGTCTTTGGACAGTGGGAGGAAACCGGAGAACCCTAGGAAACCCAGGCAGACATGGTGAGAACATGCAAACTGCACACAGAGAGGGCCCCGGTCACCTGGCCGGGGAATTGAACCCAGGCCCTCCTTGCTGTGAGGCGACAGCACTACCCACCATGTCGTATCCTGCCTTCCACCCGATGACTGCTGGGATAGGTTCCAGCACCCCCCCGCAACCCTGACGGAGAAGTGGCTTAGAAAATGGATGGATGGATGGTTCCAACTTCCAACATCAGTACCTGACCTCAGTAATGCTTGTGGTTGAATGCAAACAGCAATAGTGCATCTACATTGTGCGAGTCATTCAGCAACTCTAAAACTATTTCACTGAATTTGTGAGAGGTTTGCCATTTTATTTACTGTTAAAAATGACCTACACAAACCTACACGTGTCTTCAGAATTTTCATAAGTAATGCTGAGGATGTTAAAACCTGAAAAAATGGGTACTGTTCTGCCTTACAGAACACTGCATGTAGCTCTCCACCATGAATGGATTTAAATATATTTTAGGGTGAAACCGTACAATGTCTCAGTAATTTTGTGCAACAGCTTTCTGTGAGGTAACAAACATTAAATGCTTCATATGTCTGGTTCCAATCACCAACTCTGTGAACAATTTTGACTTGCTAAATATTTTTCTCTGTCACATCAACTCACTCTGAATGACTTAGTTTACATCTTAACCATTTAAGATTAAGTGACCCTTATTAGTCCCACAATGGGGAAATTTCACCTCTGCATTTAACCCATCCATGAAGTGAAACACCACATACACACTAGTGAGCACACACACACTAGGGGGCAGTGAGCACACTTGCCCGGAGCGGTGGGCAGCCCAATCCGCAGCGCCTGGGGAGCAGTTGGAGGTTAGGTGTCTTGCTCAAGGACACCTCAGTCATGTGCTGTCGGCTCTGGGGATCGAACCGGTGAACCTTCCGGTCACGAGGCTGGATCCCTAACCTCCAGCCCATGACTGCCCCAACATGGCAGAGCCTTCAAAAATAAGAAGAACTCATCAACGTTCTCCTCCACGGAAATCTTTAGTAAAAGGCGAAAGATTTGTGCATGAATGAAGAGAAAGCCGAGCTATTTAGTTAAGAAATCCATCCATCCATCCATCCATTTTCTAAGCCGCTTCTCCGTCAGGGTCGCGGGGGGATGCTGGAGCCTATCCCAGCAGTCTTCGGGCGGAAGGCAGGATACACCCTGGACAGGTCGCCAGTCCATCGCAGGGCTAGTTAAGAAATCAGTAAAGTAATTTAGAGAAATTGGTAAAATTCCTATTTAACAACCAAATCACCATCCTGAAGATAATGATTTCACAAGAGTAAAAACATCTTTGTGTCTCAGTGCCACTTTTTTTGCTTTTACAGACTGGACCACTGTAAAAGGACACTGATTTTCCTGAATGGTCACTGTGTCACTCACCTTGAGGGATGACAGCTTTAGCACTGTTTGGCCTCCATGTATGTGATTGCTTCCACTCCTTACTTCCCTGTGAACATAAATCAACACTGCTCCCTCATTATGTATGAACAAACTGCTGCTGAAGAGGCTGTCAACTGATTTTGTTAATCGGTTTATACTTTTAGCTAGAGGGCCCTGAATTTTTAGTTGTCAAATAAAGAACAATATTGGTCATTTTGACTGAGATTTTGTTTGTATTGCCTCTGGTGGATTGAGCTGGTTGGGATTGTACCGGAAGATCCTCATGTAATGTATTCCTTGTACTAATCACATAAAAACACCTCTTAGCTGGGGTAAAAGCCCTATAACACACAGCTCTCTCTAAATTTATCTTATATTTATTGGGTGAATATAACTTATCTAACAAATGCCTATCTAAAATTAAACATTGCCTAAATTATTTGTCTTTCATAGCCACCTAGCCAGAGTATACTTTAGCAAATGCCAATGCTGTTTGGATGATTCCTACTTGTGTTAGATGCTAACACTTTCCACCATGGTTGCCAGTCCTTCAAGGTCTGACTTCTGCCAGAAAATAAAAGCTTAAAAATCATGCTTCTATGGTGTTGTGTGCATTGCCATGGCTACTGTCAGTCACCATGCACTCTAAAATCCCCAGAGAGTCCTGATAAGATACAGGAACTAGGTTTCTCTAGCATTTAACTCGATCTGACTTTGCTTCATAATCTTCTTTACAATCATTGAGAACTTTAGGATCACTGAAATATTTTTTACATTCACAATTGAGTTGACAGCCCATTGAAAGATTCATCCATGCAACAGCATTGAGTTAGAAAAAAAAACAAAATTTTACTGAATTATGTTTTAAATATGTACTAGGTCAAGAATAAAATCATACAAATATGCACAAATGATATAAGGTGTGCAATTGACCGGTGTTTGGCAATACTGCAGATGCACTGACCAGCCTGGCCAAGCTGAGTAACGTGGGTTTCGGAGGGGGCAGTTTGTGTCTGTGTGGCCTAGCCTGGGAATATAAGGCTGGGCTGCAGCATTCCTGAGACTCAGCCTCCTCTGCATCCTTGCAGGAGCACCGCTGAACCAGAGAATCCAGTAATTCACAGCACTGCAACCAAAGAAGATTATATACACAATACATTACTCAGCATTACCCTTTTTAACAATAAACCTTTTATCATTAATATCAATAAAAACAGACACTTCTTTCATTTAATTAAACCTGAGAGTCATCTGTTGGCATGGCTTATCCATGTGTTATTCCAGGGCTCAAAATGATGTAGATAATTCACTTTCAGTATGAGGAGTTCATGTACAGGTCATGTTGGACACAGAGCCCTGCTGCATGTTCCTAAAATGGCTATCTAGTCTCACCTTCTGCCAGTAATTAGCAGCCTTCTCCATTTCTCCAATTAGGACAATGATGTCATCACTCTCCACTATGCCTGTGGTTTGAGAGGGCAGGAGTGAGGCTCATAGTTTCCATTCCACATTGCTACCCTGCACACACACGCTGCTTGTTTGTTTATTTATTTTGAACAAGTATCTGATTTGGCAGCCTTGCTAAGCGCTGTGTTCTTTTCCCTGGTAGTCATTTTCATTTCCAACATCAGTTCTGCTAAAGCATGCAGGATTCAGGTGCCCACTAATCGCGATATCATGCTGAAGCAATGCCTGTGCCTTGTTATCCTGATGGTAATCACCTCAGCAGACCTCACTGCAGGTGCATGTGTGTTTAAGTAAGAGTTCATTGCACCACACTCAGCTCAAACAAGGTAAAATGATCAGTGTACAAAGCATTCCATGGCTTTAATTATGTAATTGTATTTTAGTTGTGTAAACCTGTTCTTCTCTCATATTTTACACGTATCTTGTGTTTTATGTTCCCCTGAACTCAGTTTACAGTAGTTGTTAGGTTTGTGTACCAAAAACAGTGAAAATGAATTCTTAACTGACAATTTTCCATCCACTCTTTATCAATTTGAATTAAACAGTTTGGCTTTATTACTGTGCCTATGTAAATGAGCTCTTTTAATTGACTGCACCTTATTCAAAGCAGTCCAACCTGAAACACTGCTTATAGCTTCAGCATGAGTAGGTGGAGCTAAACTGTTGTAAGCTGAATAGGCAGATATATGTAAATGTGTTGCTGGGAGACAATAAAAACACAAATTTCGAAGTATGCTGTTTTTTCAGCTTAGTTTCTAGATATAGACTGTAGTAGCTGAAGAATGAAATGTACATTTTGAAATGTTCACAGTGTGTACAAATTACTGGAAACTGTTTATTTTAAAAATAAGCAGATAAGGAAAATGTGTTTTTCCATGATATGGGCACTTTAAAAATCTTCATCTACATACATCTTGATGTGAAACCAAAATTAAGGCATAATGGCACTGCATTGTCACTGATGATCCTCTAAGCCCTACCTGTGTCAGTGATCCAGTGAAAGCGGCCATTGCCTGCATGTGCTAGGCCGCGCAGTACATGGGCTGTCTCAGCCCATGTCACATAGCGGGGTGCTAGGCATCGTAGCGGTTCGTTCTCTCCAGCAAACAAACACACGTGGAGCCGCACGCCTGAACCACTGCAACACTCTGACACATAAGCAAAGGTGGTCTCCTAGGGATAAAAGCCAGGAAACACAATTAGCCACAAAATCCAGCAACAGCTCAATTATCTTGTATTGTGCAAGTTTTCTTCTTAACACAGGGAAACACGGTCTGTGGTAGCCTGTGGATAAAGTGCAAAGTGTACAGATGCAGTAGATTAGGTTGGGATTAGGCTGAGAATTAGGTTGCTATGTTAGAATCTGCGTTAAAAAACAATGCCAGTGCCAGTGTCTGCATTAGGCTTACATTGGTTGTGTCAGACGAATGAAAGCAATAAACATAACCACTTGAAAGAGTGTGCTTATGAGCTTATTAGCTAGTAATGGGTAATAGCTAGAGGCTGCCAGTGAGCATTCATTTTGTGCTCATGCCAGGTGGTCCCCACTTACTTTCATTCATCATTAGCCACACTTTTACATATATGGCTAAATGCTTTCGCAACCTATAAACACAGCAGACATTCATACAGGACAGTGCAGCCCTTTCACAAGCAATTAACAGAAGTAAGGGACTAAAAATAGAAGTAAGATGCCATGGACATATTGCATTATTGCTCAGGGCAGGTGCACAGAGCTTTTCTGAGTTGTTTTATTCTGTATTTCGTAAGTGCTCTCAAACTGGCTAACATTATTCCTTAGGCTGGCTTTATGAAACTTTAATGCAACTTTAGTTACTTGAAAGCTGCAACTAATTTGAAATTCAGCCTCAACAGCTGCAATTGTCTCAACTTAGTGGAAAAAGTTTCATGAAGCAGCAATGAAATAGTCCAAAATGCATCATGTGATAATGTCAATCGTCATACATCATTTCACTGATTCAGTGGACAAGAAAATAAAAGAGATGGTTTGTTGGGCCGGTTGAAAAGGAATCCCCTCCCAAGCTGTATAAACGATCCAGCTAATGGTAATGGCTGTTCAAACAGCTGCATGTGTCAGCACGTATTTTTCCTTAGCCTGCTAATAGTTTAAGTTTAAGTTATTAAAGAAGAGAACTGTCACGATTGGCCCCTCCCAGTCCTTTCCATGTGTTTGTGTTTTGGGCTAGTCCATGTGTTTTCTGTTTTGGTTCTTAGTCCAGCCCCCTTGTTTAGTGACTCTGCCCCTGATTGTTTCCACCTGTTTTCCGCCTGTCCCTCGTTATCCTTGTTTTGTATTTAAGCCCTGTGTTTGCCTCTTGTGTTTGTTGGTCTTGGTTGGAGTTGTTTGATTTGTTTTGACGTGCTGTTTGTATGCTTGTTTGAGTTATACGTTTACTATTTGTTCTCTGTGTTTAGCCTGTGTTCTGTTTGTCATGTCTGTCCCATGATCTCTCTGTGTTGGCTGTATGAACCTGGACTGTCACGACTACGACCCCGGATTTGCCCAAAATAAATCTCGCTTTACTCAGCAAATGCGTCCACCTCATCGCTCCATGTTACAAGAACAAAAGACAGTTACATAAATATTAATTTTCATAACATACAAGCAACAGGTAAAAAACTTAATTACATAGTGAATAACTCTAGACAGATATCAATTATTTATAAATATAGAATAAAATAAAATCAATTACTGCTGAAAAAAAATTACATTTAACTGATGTCTTTGTTACAAAGACTAATACAATGTCTCAAAAATCTGAAATCCTAATTGGGCTATTCAGTGGAGTAACTGAACATGTTCATTTTTTAAAATTTCTTAAAAGTATAAAAGTCACACAGAAACCACCTATTCATTTTCACCATGTAAAGCCAGCCTTATACAAGCAGATCATATCCATCTTACCTTCATCCTCCTATTTCCTGCTTGCTAATTTATTATCTCACTTGGGATTCATGTAAAAATGCCAAGAAAAGGCAGAGAAAGTGAATGTTAATTGCCTAGACCAATTAACATGCACTCAGCTTGTTATAAGTAACATTTGCATTTTCACATGCAGTGGCTGACTACTTTGGTACACTCTTACAAATTTTTAAAGGATAAGCTGTAACTTTGAGTACAACTCTTACAGGGTCCTGGTCTGGCATGCCAGTGGTGAGGATATAGACTCCACGAGTCAGAGAGGAATCACTGTTTGATTCATCCTCTACAGCACGCCGAATGGCAGCCAGGGTGTTACGGCCCCCTCCACACTCTAGACCCTGAATCCACCTAAAGAGGGAAGAGACACACAGAGAGCTTATAATAAGTGTGGGTAAGAAGGACTGTAACCCCTTAACCTCCAAGGGTTGACCCACAGTTCAATTCCTCACCCTCATAACTTACTACATAACACATATGTAGGTTCCAAAGTAGTTAATGAATAATTCATATCAGTTACTGATTAATAAGGCTTAAACAGGTATTTTGTGAAAGTATTAGAGTTTTCACAGTTATCATACAGCTAGAAAACAGAATCAACTATACTGACTGCAAGACATCCTGAAGGTTTTCGTGGGTAGGGGGAACCATTTGCTCCCTCCATGGTTTTACATCTGATCCAAACCTGTGAAGAAGCAAAATAACTGTTCACATACATTACACTAAATAAAATATGGTTTCAATATAGCAGATTTAAGTTACAGGGTAGTGTAAGATTTCATTTTGAGTTATATTAAAAGAGAAAGAGAAAAACAAATAAAAAACTCTATAGTTTGAGGCCTACACTGTGACATTGAAGCTGTGTGTGCTGGGCAGTTGCTCCTGCAGTAGCAGGCGAACAGCGTGCTGGATGTGCAGCTGGTAGTGGCTATTCATTTCAGACATGTCCAGCAGAACCTGGACCCTATACAGGGGAATAGAGACAGTGAAAACCTGCAGTAAAATTAAGCAATGAAACAAAATCATGAATGGCTTTTAGACAACTGTTTAGAGAGTAAAGAAAAAATAAAGCACTCAAAGAAGCCAACCAATTCAAAGATATAGCTTTCTGAAAAGTCAGAGACCACTCTTCATTTATTTAATTTCCAGTCAAAATAAAGGAAAAGCCATTAAGTAAAAGTTATTCATTTTTCAGAGTAAAGTCAAAGGAAAATAACAGAAAAAACAAGAGTTTCCACAATGGAAGAAAAAAATTACTCCTACTGGTTTGGAATGAAAACCTGCAACCATGTTGGCCCTTTACAGACAAGACTGTTGACCCCTGATATAGAGAAAATGGGACTCATAACAACTGTGAGACTTCGTGGCCAAAGTTATTACTATCAGATGAACGTATTTGAAGCTTTATTCTTTGAGAGAGAGCAGAAAACCAAGCTTCATTTCATCCATAGGCAACCACCTCTGAGTATGTGGACAAAAAAGTTAAATCAAACACACAGAAGCTGCTGGTGCTCTAATAATAATGGACTGAACACCCATGAGTCCAGACTTTAACATCACTGAATGTGTTCAGGATTACTTGGATCATGAGCAGCATAAAAAGAAAACAACTTCTAAGATGGAACTTCAGAGATATATATATTTTAAGCAAATTTTCTGTTAAATATAAGTTTTTTTCCTTCTTTCCTGACACTGAATAATGAAATGAATGGCTGTTCTAACTGGAAATTTAATAATGAATGGTTCTCTCTGACTTTTGCACAGTACTAAGTTTAAATTTTCAGTTTCAGAAATAGTCATTTAACCACAGGTGTTGACCACTGATGTTACTCATAACTGGTAGTTAGCTGAATATATACATGTTATGGTGGAAAAAAAAGTGTGGTTGGAAGAAACTTTCGTATAAACCTTTTTAACAGCACATTTACTAAAAATGCCACCTGTACATATTGGGGTAATTCAATTTGAATTCATTTTCCAATATTTTCTGAGCTCTTTTCAGGACAGCTTTATGAATGTATCACTGTGAACCTGGCCTAGCAGGTGAAGAACATATGAAAAATAATTTGTCTTGCCTCTGTTCACATACTATTCCCCAAATTTGCCTGCTGCCAGTATTGCTCAACCACACCACTCTGTCCTCCAACACACGCTCAGCCTCCAACAGCTGCTTCTGAGAGAGCACGAGAGAGAAACGAAAAAATAAAAGTGAGAAAGAAAAGCAAGAAAAGACAGTAAAATTGAGAAAGAAAGTTAAATGTACTTGATGTACACTGATGTACTTGATAATTCTGCAGCAGGGATGGGTCCACATGTACATTCTTCACAGTTCCATCATGCCACTCAAACTGGACCATAGCTTTCTGTAAAGTTAAGCAATTCAAGAATGCTTCAGTTTGCAAACAGTATATCATACATCTTAGAGCCATAGAACAATGTTTGTTAATGGCTGTTGTTTCTCATATTTAAAGCTTGCTCTGTGAATATTAAAAGAGGAACTTGCCCTTTGTGCTATGGAAAATTCTGTTCTTAAGATTGGTTTGTTCATATGAAATCCATGAAGATACGTTCAAGCACTTTGTAAACACTTGTACAGTATTTTGAACCTACCTCATGCACTGTTGAGTGGACAGTCTTTCCCAGTATGGGAACAAAGCCCTCTAGGGGGGAGTAGACGTTAGGAGCCAGCAACTGGTACAGGCCAAGCTTCTTGGCTACAGACATAGAAGTGCAGCATACAAGTACAGACGTAGACTCTTCAGTACATACTCAACACATTTCTACATAAACAGCCATTCATAGTAAATCAAATAAAGGATTGGCATATGATTCAAGGGGCCAAAATTTGTGCCCTATGGATCCCAATTGTGTCTGAAGACACTACAATCTAGTACCTATAGAAAATCCTGGTTCTACATTATCTACATATTATAGTCTGTAAGTAATTGGTTCTTGTTGTTTTGGCTCTGTACTCCCAGTTGAACCACCTGTATGTGAGTTCAAACATAGGCTAATTTAAGCTAAGGTTTATTCATTACAAAATCAAAATGGGTTTCACCACACAAAATACAATTTCAGTTGGGCTTAGTTGTTACTAAATATATACATCTACCTCTAAGATGGTGTAAGTGTTGGTGAAAGAGAGAACCACATAGCACAAACAAGACAAAACATGACCCAACTTCATTTAAAATAATTTAAGATAATTTTGCTAAAATCATTAAATGATGTGTGCTTTGGATTTACCTTCAACTCCAAACATGAAACCAATACTTAATCAATTTATTTTAGTCTATTGGTGGAATAAATGGATATATAAAAGGTGTTATAAGGCAAAATTGTCCCCAAAGAAAACTTCTTTTCTCAGATTTACCTCTATTAAAATGGCTATGTTTGCACTGTAGACAGTGCAACCTCTGGTTCCTATCACCACCACTAGAAAGAAATATGAGTAAACAAGTGTCTGTTCAATTAACCATTACTTATCCAACAACCCTGAATGACTGTTCACATCTCAACCACTGAATTAATGCAGAAAACTTTAGAGTCAGAATTGGCATTCCCCTTTAATCTCATAGTCATTGACATTTCAGAACTATATAGCAACTAAACTCCATAAATGTCCAGTGTCTTACAGACTGTAAAACAGATTGCTAAAGGGAGATTATTGTAGCACCTTTTAGGCTGTGGGTTTTGAGCCACTCAGCAGAGGTAGTGGGCAAAGGAGCTGGGGGCTGGATGCACAGAGCAACGCTGGTATCATATGTTTCAGACTTCAGATCAGATAGAGACAGACTATCCAAATCTTTAGAGATCTGCAAAGGCAGGAAAGGAAGAAGAGAATGTTAAATTGGATGTAACTCTCACACACACACACACACACACACACTTTCTAAGCCGCTTCTCCCTCAGGGTCGCGGGGGTGTGCTGGAGCCTATCCCAGCAGTCATTGGGTGGAAGGCAGGATACACCCTGGACAGGTCACCAGTCCATCTCAGGGCAGACCGACAGACATACACAATCACACACACCTAGGGGCAATTTAGCATGTCCGATTGGCCTGACTGCATGTCTTTGGACTGTGGGAGGAAACTGTATAACACGGAGGAAACCTACACAGACATGGGGAGAACATGCAAACTCCACACAGTGGAGAATTGAACCCAGGCCCACCTCGCTCTGAGGCGACGGCGCTACCCACCGCTCCACCATGCCACCCACTGGATGTAACTATTCAAGCAAAACATTTCTGAATGTCTGATATGTCCCATGTCGTCCTCGAAGATCTAGCACTGCAGGTGTGCTTAATATACGAAAAGTCAATAAGAAAAGATGTGATGACACAGCTTTATTATGCATCAAAATGATTTTGTACAGTATATAAGTTTAAGAATCAGCTAAAAAGATTTTTCTGTCTTTCTGTGACTGTCACCAAAAAGTATTATACATATTCTATTGTCTTCCAACAGAAATCCTGCTCTGTGAAGCTTTTCGATAATCAAACCATTCATCTCTAAATCAAATTAGTTTGAACAGTGATAAGCACTGAACTAAAGCTGTCAAGTGAACAGAATTTGACTCGTGTCTGTAAAAATGGAAGGGGAAATTAGGAAAGCGACTACTGGCTTTAATATACATTCTTAATTTTTCTGAATCTTTTCATGTTTTGGTTATGTCCTCATAGCATTACCTCCGAAACAACGCTGACAGTCATGTCTTCTCCATGTCGCATTGTCTGAATGTGATGGAGAACATATCTGGCAGCTTTGATCTCAGCCCACAGAGGCTCCAAGTCACTGCTGCTGTCCACCACACCCTAATGCAAGCAAACACATATGTTGGTACACAAACCCAATACAATTCATATAAAATCAAAACACAAAGTAATTGTCCAGTGGTTACATTTATTCACATTACCAGTGCAGCAGAAAACAGGTGATATCTCCCTTCTGTGACTTTAGCAATGTTCTTTACTGTCTCCTGTAAAGGATAAAAGTAGCCATGCAAAAATCATTTCACTGTAACGTTCGTGAAGAGGAAATTCAAATTTAACACACTTCCCTGTACCCCAAGTGTCGTCTATCAGCCAAGTTGGTGTCAGAAGTTTGCCCTGCTTACATTTGCACTAGAGGTACAAGGCTAATGTAGCTAACAAGTAATGGAAGCTTATGTGCCAACAATTAGCACTGTGCAAACTGCACGAACAAACAAATGGGCACAATTCAAGTTTCATGTCTGTAACTATGCTTGGTCCATAAAAGTGTCACACAGTGTCAAAAAACAAATGAGCAATTCTATTTGAGACTTTTTTCTCTCGTACATTGTCAATGCCAATTCCACCCATTAGCTAGGTCTTTCACAATCTTTCAGATGTCCGCGTTGGCTGTGGCATCACAGGGGATTGTAATTGTGATGTCATGATGATACGCTCTCATAGCTACAGTGCAAAACTAAAAAAAACAACTTCAGACACTGAACTGTTTGAGCTGATCAATTTTATTTTAGACAAGAGGGAAATAGTGTACAACTCCAATGCCAATGAAGTTGGGACATTGTTTAAAACATAAATAAAAACAGAATACATTGATTTGCAAATCTTTTTCAACCTACATTCAATTGAATACACTACAAAGACCAGATATTTAATGTTCAATCAGATAAACTTTAGTCGGGACAGGGGCAACAAAAGACTGGGAAAGTTGAGGAATGTTCAAAAAACGCCTGTTTGGAACATTCCACAGGTGAACAGGTTAATTGAAAACAGGTGAGTGTCATGATTGGGTATAAAGGGAGCATCCCTGTAAGGCTCAGTCGTTCACAAGCAAGGATGGGATGAGATTCACCACTTTGTGAACAACTGCGTGAGCAAAAAGTCTTTTAAGAACAACGTTTCTCAATGTGCAATTGCAAGGAATTTAGGGATTTCTACAGTCCATAATATCATCAAAAGATTCAGAGAATCTGGAGAAATCTCTGCAAGTAAGCGGCAAGGCAGAAAACCAACATTGAATGCCCGTGACCTTCAATCCCTCAGCATTAAAAACCGACATCATCCTGTAACGAATATTACCACATGGGCTCAGGAACGCTTCAGAAAACCACTGTCAGTGAACACAGTTCGTCGCTCCATCTACAAGCACAAGTTAAAACTCTGCCATGCAAAGCGAAAGCCAGATATCAACACCACCCAGAAACGCCACCGGCTTCTCTGGGCCCGAGCTCATCTGAGATGGACTGACGCAAACTGGAAAAGTGTCCTGTGGTCTGACGAGTCCACATTTCAAAATATTTTTGGAAATCATGGATGTTGTGTCCTCCGGGCAAAAGAGGAAAAGGACTGTCCAGATTGTTATCGGCGCAAATCTCAAAAGCCAGCATCTCTGATGGTGTGGGGGTGTGTTAGTGCCTATGGCATGGGTAACTTGCACATCTGTGAAGGCCCCATTAATGCTGAAAGGTACATACAGGTTTTGGAGCAACATATGCTGCCATCCAAGCAACGTCTTTTTCAGGGACGTCCTGCTTATTTCAGCAAGACAATGCCAAGCCACATTCTGCACGTGTTAAAACAGCGTGACTTCATAGTAAAAGAGTGCAGGTACTAGACTGGCCTGCCTGCAGTTGAGCAACTGAAGTTGTACATCAAGCAAGAATGGGAAAGAATTCCACCTACAAAGCTTCAACAATTAGTGTCCTCAGTTCCCAAACGCTTATTGAGTGTTGTTAAAAGGAAAGGTGATGTAACACAGTGGTAAACACGCCCCTGTCCCAACTTCTTTGGAACGTGCTGCAGGCATCAAATTCAAAATGAGTGAATATTTGCAAAAAACAATAAAGTTTATCCATTTGAACATTAAATATATTGTCTTTGTAGTGTAGTCAATTGAATACAGGTTCAAAAGGATTTGCAAATCATCGTGTTCTGTTTTTATTTATGTTTTACGCAACGTCCCAACTTCATTGGAATTGGGGTTATACATTTGACTTTTCACTCAACTATCTTTTTAACTACTGACATTAAAGCAATAAAAACTTACAATGGCAACTGGACTGCAGTTGTCGTAGGCCACTACATGGACAGAAAGCTCCTTGTTCTGCATGCCTTGGGCCACGTAGGTTAGTATGTTGTCTGGATTCTGGTCAGGGCTGACAGACAAGACATATTTATTGAAAGCTTACACAACATAACCAATGTAGTCAGCAAGTCAACTACTGTCAATCCTCGTTGGTGCTTGGATAAAAATACTCAGAAACTTGATGTTTGTGATTGCAGCTGAGATGAAAGGAATAAACCAGTGTCTGAGGGATCTGTGCATGTTCAAGGTCTCTCACCAGGAGCCTAGGATGATGAGCAGGGAGTCGAGCTGTGTGTGGCTCCAGGCTCTCTCTAAAGCCTGCTGCAGGTTACAGTCTCCACTCAGCCTCAGCTGCAGAACCCATTCCTGAGCCTGCTGAAAACTGGGATACAGACAGTCATGCAAGCCCTTTCTTATGCTCTATTCTTCTGGCGCTTACTGAGTCTAAACATATTGTACAGTAGTTTTTCAACCCGTTGTCCATGGTGGTACATCTATGGGGACCACTGTCATTCTTTTCTTGTAATACAATATACTGACATTAAACAAAACAATTTTAATCCATGTAATATCATGGTTGGAAATATCTTAAACCTAAGCCATAATCATCATCAAAAGTCAAATATTTAGTTACAACTGTACCTTACCCTTAATGCTGAGGTTCTAAACAACCATTCCAAGTGATCTTCCATTGCACTTTCTGACCATATTACATAAATTTAGCAAAAAATGTAGTGGGGTGTGAAACTAAACTCACCTCAGTGGGGTGACAGCTCTTGGTCTGTCCCACAGGCTGCTGACCTCTGTGCCAAAGGACAGGAAGTGCAGCTGCTTCTTTAGACTAAACTGCTCCTCCATAAGAAGCTTAAAAAGAAAGCCAAGCCAGAAAACATCTAGCACTCAATTACTTGTAGATATAATAATTTCCCTCTACTGTAAGAAAAAAATCTGATCTCTGAAACACAACAAAGTAAAAACATTCTTTACATGTTAAAGTGGGGTTGCAATGGAGTTACAAGGTTTTCTGATAACACTGACAATTTAAATCTGAAGGAATCATGTTTTAGTGCCTCACCAGGAGGTTGTGCTGTAGATTCTCCAACCTCTCTTCAGAGCAGTTCACATCAGATGAGTCAATAAGAACTCCAAGTCTGATTCCTTTCACCACTCCAAACGTCTACCAGGGAGTATAGTAAAAAATGGTAAATGTAAATAAAACTAAAGGACGAACAACTGAACAGTAACTCAAGTGAGTATATATTCCATCTATTAGAGAATATTCATTTTACCTTCCTACTGCCTTGAGAAAGCCACTGTATTCTGGTGTGGTACATCTCAATTGCTCTGCTCAAACAGTAAAAAGCAGTTATAGACAGTTGTCATATGCAATTTGTCAGTCACCTTCTACCCCAAGGGTCATTAAATCTGATCCTGGAAGGCCGTAGTCCATCAGTTTTGTAATTGTCCTGCTGAAACATACCAATCAAACCTGGTAGTTAACTGATGAGCTAAATAAGATGTGTTTGAGCAGGAAACTTACTGAAATGTGCCAGACACAGGCATTCTGTGATCTGAACCATTCATCATTAGTCGGCTTCTAACCACAGGATCACTATTGACCAGATATTACATGGGTGGCAGATCCTTATCATCATAGCAGTGACACGGACATTGTAGTGTGTGTAGTGCTGGTAAAACTGTATAAGGCAGAGTGGTATTGGTGATTTTACACACATCAGCATCACTGTTAGGTTGAAAATAGTCCACCGCCCAAAGATATCAGGCCAAGGGCAACTCTGCAGTCAGAAACTGTGAGAGGTCAGTGGCAGGACAAGCTGCCACATAGTCAGTGCTGTAAACCTAATCTGTTCACCTTTATTGCTGTATATAATGGGCTTTGATGCTGTATATAATGTTACCGAAATAGAACTTCAGCACACAAAGCCAAAAACGTATTGACTAATTAGTGCTGACCAGCTGCATTTTATCAACACACCTGTCTTTATAATGATCTAAACGGTCATAAAATCTGATCAGTAATCTGCCACTCACTGGTAAAGCTTCATCTCAAAGTCATCAAGCAAGCCAGAACCGATTTCCAGATGTGTGCAAACCTCGTCCTCTCTTAGAGACCTGTGATCAGCAGACACAGAAACAGACAAGCAACCAAGGAGTTAGACCAATGAGAAACAACCAATCATCCATGTGCTGTGACATTATCTGTAAAAAAACAGACCACATGGCAGAGGGGGACTGAGGGGTTCTGAGATAACAGGTTGCTACCAACCTGATATATGTAAGTCATTGTTTGTAGAGAAGACTTACGTAACAGCTGTTGAGCAGTGAGAAAAGAGGTGAGACAAACTGAGCCCACAGCTCTCCAGACTGCAATCCTCCAGCCACTCCACAGAGCTCTTCCATTCATCCACACCCTCCCTCTGCTCTCGCCGCCACTGCATGGTAACACAAACAGTAACGCCCCAGTCAGCAAAAGTGATATAGCCATCTGTACTGGCCTCCACACGAAAGACGTAACATTAGTGAAAGGAAAATGAATATGTCATTTTGTTGTTGTTGTTTGTTTTTAATCAGAAGTATTTCTAACTGAAATCAGTTGAACTTAAAGCTTAATATTTTTTTTAATGAGCAACAGGCAAAAGGAAACGTAAAAGCTCTAACCTTTAAGCTGCGAGTTTCATTACTATTGCTGGTAAAGAGCCCTTCTTTGTAAGCTTTTTCTGAGGACACTCCACCCCCCTTGTGACCAGGCTTCTTACTGCAAGGCATCGTGGTTGTTGACCTGCAGGATAAATAAACTAATCAGTCAACTAATCAGAACTTTACTAATGGTAAACAGTAAAAATAAACTAATGCAATGCATCTTAACAGCAAGCGACACAAGCAAGTGACAACTAAACCAAAAAACTTCCATTAAAATCAGTGAAACTCTGCAACAGCTGAGAGCAGAAGTGAGCCATACGGTGCAATGTTATGCACCGTTTTTGCTGGATTGACATGTCTCCTCACTCGGCCATTCCACCTTAAAAATGATGAGGAGGACGCCTCCATGAAGTGGAGAAAGAAAATGATCTCTGCGACCCTTCCAGTAAACATTTTGCTGGCAGTTAGTGCTGATAATGTTTGTTTTGTGTTAGCTAGTGAGCTACAGATATAAGTTAGCATAACCAAACTGCCCACAGCTTATTTAGACTAATCATGTGACCTTCAATGTCTTAACCTTTCCGGGGAGATATCATAAAAATCACTGACCACTCAAAAGAGGGAGGGGCCCACCAAACATTTGTGCCTATGTGATGATCCAGGCCTGGTAAGAGCAAACCTGGTTCCACTTGCTTAATCAGTTGTTCAGGCTTCAAACAACTTATCAGGAACGTTCCTACTTTGTTGGAATGAAAACCTGCACCCACACCAGACATTTGTGGAAAAGAGAGAGAGAGAGAGAGAGAGAGAGAGAGAGAGAGAGAGAGAGAGAGAGAGAGAGAGAGATGTTGTTGATGGCCATACTCATGCATGTATGTTGTTTTTTACCTGCAGTTAGGGCTCATACACTCAGAATTTTCCAGGACGGTCCTGGATTCCGTCGTCATGACTCAGGTACTGAGGTACATCCCCAAATATTATTATCAAGCTGTCGGGTGTCCAGGACTTTTACAGGACTGAGGTGGCAATGCTACCTGCAGTCTCTTAAGAAAGATAAAGGTAATATCTTCTCATCATCTCAGTCACTCCTCTAAAAAAAGCAAATACCAAACACACAGACACACCTACCACCAACACAACACTCTCAAACATAAGAAAAGTAATGTGTTATTAGAGACACCAAGTGAGCACTTATGTTATTTACTTCCTTCTTTAAAAGAACCATGTCCATGAACCAATATTTGTTTTGAATTTTACTTTTTCACTTATAAAGTAAGGTTGACCATTTATCTGGCAGGTTGGTTTTTGTTACACTAACTTAACATGTAAATTAGCTATTTTCTGATTGGAT